>NC_143584.1:182983183-183283183 GCF_048544385.1 Mastigoproctus giganteus | reverse complement strand
TTGCTCAAGGTTCAGAGTTTAAATATGTATTGGTATATCATTAGATCTTTGAGGATCTTTTGACCATCTCTGCAATTAAAGTGTGTTGTGAAGATTTAAGCAGATTTAGTCTAATTACTCTACAGAATTGTATAAGTTAATGGAAGGTTATTTTGTTTTTACTAAGATTTTCTGATTTTTAAAGTAACCTTCCATTAACTTATACAATTCTGTAGAGCAATTAGACTAAATCTGCTTAAATCTTCACAACACACTTTAATTGCAGAGATGGTCAAAAAGATCCTCAAAAATCTAATGATATACCAATACATATTTAAACTCTGAACCCCGAGCAATATCAATAACCTTTTTAATAATAACTGATATCAATTTATCATTTGTGAATCCAAACTGTTTACTTGAATGTATACTCTGTTCCATATACTTATTTTGAAATCTCAAGATTAATAACTTCTCTAACACCTTACCTACTACAGGTAAGAGCACTGTTGGTCTATTGCTAGGCATTAGGATCTTTATACATTTTATTTGATTTGAATAAAATCCTGATAACTGCTTTTTTAGGGAAAATGCCCACTTTTCAAGGCAGTATTGAAAACTAATTTGAATAGTTCAGGTTTTAGAGTATTAAAGCATTTATGGCTTCATTTTCCACTAATTCCCACCCTGGAGCTTTTCCACGGCTGTTTAAACT
Organism: Mastigoproctus giganteus; assembly: GCF_048544385.1. NCBI lineage: Eukaryota > Metazoa > Arthropoda > Arachnida > Uropygi > Thelyphonidae > Mastigoproctus > Mastigoproctus giganteus. The sequence goes on along the minus strand of NC_143584.1, from coordinate 183,282,489 downwards.
TATTGCTTCAGTTACCTCTTGATACCTAAATTCAGATTCAATAATTTCAATAGCATAACATTAATTTACCGAATGAATATCTTTCCATAACTGAATTTTATTTGATATCTCATCATTAAAAAAAAGTGAATCCAAAAGATCATATATTGGTAAAAAAAAAAAAAAAAAGGTAAACTGCAGCCATTACCAACCCACTGCAGGATGGAAGCCTCCTCAACAATTCATCCTGAGGGAAATGGACCATAATCTGCCACGCTGGTCCAGTGCAGGTTGGCAGATCTATCATATTTAGCAGTCAGGGGCTTGAACCCCAGTCTTTTTTTTTTTTTTTTTTTTATGTAAACCCCAAACATGAGAGATATTAGAACCTATAGTACTTAGTACCGTGCTTGGGTTGGAGGTTGAGAAGACGAAAGAAGATATTTGTTGACATTGGACTTGAACTTCTGTAGACGTAATTTTCAGGAAATACGTATGAAGGAAGGTTGTTCAAGAAAAAGCCAGTTGAATGAATAAATGAGGAAGATGAAAAGTTGGTTCTGTGGGTTTGAAGTTGGACAGTAAATGGACATTGGCTGGTGGCGGCACGTGTTCGGACTGTTTTGAAAGAGAGAGCGGGAAATATAGAAGCCAATTCAGAAGAACAGTGCCCATGGAAGTATCTGTAGAAGAGGCATGCAGCAGAAACAGTACGTCTATGAGACAGCAAGTGGAGAGACTCTGTTAGAGATGAATCATTAATTAACCTAACTGCCCTCTTCTGAATGGAATCAAGAAGCCTGAGAGAGGTTTTGGGGGCACCACCCCAGATGTGGGAACAATATTCCATGGCAAGGCGGATTTGCGATTTATACAGAGTGAGCAGCTGTTTGGAAGAAAAGTAACGCCGAGAGCGAAAGAGAAAACCAAATTTTTTAGATACAGAGGAAGCAATATTTGTAATGTACTTGTGTCAAGAGAGATTAGAAGTCAGGGTAATCCCCAAAAGAGGTATATCATTTTTCCTAGAAATCGGAGTGTCACTAAAGATAAGCATAGGAGCAGAAGAATTCTTTTTGCGAGATATAAGACAAGACTGAGTTTTAGAAGGGTTGAAATCAACTAAGTTGTCTTTGCCCCACTGGAGAATTACCTGAAGATCAGCATTTAAGGAATTGGTAGCAGATTTTCGAGAAGTTGAAGCTGATTGAGCAGGACAAGGTTTCTCAAAATGGAAAATGGAATGCAATGTGTTATCATCGGCAAAACTATGGATAGGATTTCCAGTCAATGGAAGAATGTCATTAATATACAAGAGGAAAAGAGTGGGGGAAAGAACTGAACCTTGGGGACACCAGCATTAGTGGAGAAGTTAGAAGACAAAGGGCCATCTACCATCACCCTCAGTGAGCGATCAGAGAGAAAACTGGATAACCAATTACAAAAAACAGTTGGGAAACCATAAGATGGAAGCTTGTTTAGAAGACCTTTATGCCAAACACGATCGAAAGCCTTGAGTTGGAAGAAAAATGGGATGCTAGTAGGTCAGCTTTATCCTTGGCTGAAATGACAATAGAACCATCTGGTTTGGACAGAGGTGGGAGCAGAGATGGGCAAAAGTTGCGGCCAATATCTTTGGCAAGAAACCAGAATGCTCGGCTACCATTAGGGCAAGAAGCAAGTTTTCTACACTTAGCCTGTTCAAACTCTAGTTTGGACTGATTAATAACTGCTTTACAATTGTTGCTCCGAGCTTTGGTGTAGGCAGAAAATGAAACTGGAGAATTAGAAACAAGCCAATTACGATATGCAACATTCTTCTCTTGAACAGCCTTAGCACATTTATTGGAAAACCAAGGTTTAGATAAAAGATAAGATTTTAAAGTGGAGTGTGCGATAAAGGATTCCATTCCTGCAAGAATAATTTCACTGACACGATCTGAGCAAACGTTGACATTAGAAGTTTTGAAACAGTAATCCGACCAAGGAAAAGAAGAAAAGAAGTCTCGCAGGTCATCCCATTTTGCATTCTTGTAATGCCAAACAACACGAGGTTTGGAATAGCCATGAGATAAAGGTTCCATTGGAGAAGAGACAATCACCAAGTTGTGATCTGAAGTGCCTAAAGCATCTCTCACTTCGACCGTGTACTTTCTGTGAGAAAAAGATCAAGTGTATTGGCTGTATGATTAGGATTGTCCGGTATTCTTGTAGGTAAATGAACAATCTGTGCAAGGTCATTAGTAATTGCAAAAGCCTCAGCATCTCGACCAGCTGGGTCGGTGTGACAAGAAAATGGAAGCCAGCTGGAGTTGTGAACATTAAAATAACCAAGAAAAATTATCTCACTGTTAGGAAAGTTGGACTGGAGAAAGTCAAGTTGCAAAGAGAGGAAGTCAAAGAGCTCCAAGTGATTAGTGGAGTTGGCAGAACGGTAGAGACAACAGATGAATTTGACACAATGAGGTAGAGAGATTTTAAGCCAGAGAAGATCAAAGAGAGGAGATTCCAAATTGCCAAGTCTCTGACAGGGAATATCAGAACGGACATATGCACAAGTACCACCTCTGAGGCGAAAGGAATCATACAGCGAATAATTTGGGCATCTGAGATGAGCAGTAGTTGAATCAACCGATAACTGAGATTCTGTCAGAAAAAGTACATTGGGTTTGGCAGACTGCAAGTGGAAATGGACATCGTTGAGATTAGAATTGAGACCACGTATATTTGTGAAATGAATTAGGAAGTGCTTGGGAGGTTTAGATCTTTTCACAGATAAGCTTGCTCTATTAGTTTGACAATTAATGGTGTATTCAATAGTAAGAAAAAGTGGGTGGGACATGCTGTATGAAGTAATGAAATATTTGGATATGGCGTACACATGGTAAGAATAAACCCAGATCCTTGACATAACGTGGCCTCGACAATGCTCCCCGCATACACACTACTCGGACTCCCTCCAGTCACTATCTGGCAGAGTCGAGGTAGCAAGATTATACACTAGCTGATCCGGAAGCCTCCTAGAGAATTACCAATAGGTTCGGTCCGGTGTACTAACTAGCAGCTGGCCTGCGAACACCGTTTTAGAGCTGTACCCTCGAAATGTAAGGAATATTGGATTTCGCCATGATGTTCATCATAACCTCAAAAGTTATCAATCATACTGCATAATGGAAGAAAGGAGAAGGGTTGACCGGAACTTAGCTCTAGAGACTAAACATGAGTTTCACCATTTCAAGCCTCCAATAAGCAAAGTGGTGGTATTGCACCGGTTGATGAGAGTCATCTACCACCTAGTACTGCCTGGTAATATAGAAGGGCGGCGTTCCTCCATGTGGTGTTGGCACCACACCTCGACCCCTGCTTACATTGGTTCATACCTAGGTTGTCATCCACCATGTACTTGTGCACGGAGGTTATATCCAGGATTACTAACAGTCCCACCATCGTGAAGGTGCAAGCAGAGGATTTGGCTGTCACAGACCGTCCAGACTTCGCCGAAATTGGGTCCACTTGACTTGAGTGTCACCCGAATATCAGTTCCATCAGCGTTTTAGACGCCCAGGTAGCAAGTACAGATTGTCTGGCATATCTGAGAGAATGTCTGTGACAACCTCAAGGACCTACTCAAAGAGTGTATGCTGCTGCACTCCAACTCACTTTTAATTCATAGTTTCTAATCCATTTGTCTACTTGACTGTATAATAGATGGAGTCCAGCTTAATCTTATCATTAAAATCTTGTAAGACACCAAGGATTTTTACTGCCTTGGTGTTTTATTAAGGATATCCATTATTCTTTTTTTCTTTGATATATAAGCTTATTATATTGATTTCTAAGAGTTATATATCAATTTTCATATATATATTTACCTCTTGTAGGTTATGAATCCTATTTTTTTTTATACAGAGTGTTTCAAAAGTCATGGTCAATAATTTAAAGGTAAACTGTACAGACTACAATATTCAAAAAAAGCCTAGTAAACATGGGTCCTTGAGTGAATCGTTTTAGAGATATTACACATTTCTAGTTGGGATCCACCACTGACTTGTTTGTTTAGGTTAAGTTATGCTCATTCTCTTCCTTTCCCCTCTCTCAATGCTCTCAGACGTAGCAGGCATAGTAGTACTTGTCAAAGGATAGTCAACAGGGAAAGAGGTTACAGCAACGAAGAGTATGCAGACATGCACTTCACATATGGTAAAGCCAACAGCAGTGCACTCAAGGCTGCACGTTTGTACCAAGAAGCATTTCCCCACTGAAGGCAGCCCAACAGGTGCACATTCATCAGGTACATGAACACCTTAGAGAGCATGGGCACTTCACATATGGAGTACGAGCCGGTAGGCCAAGAAGCATAACACCTGATGTTGAGAAAAGGGTGTTAGAAAGAATAGAACAAAATCCAGGAATTTCAACAAGGAGGGTTGCTCCGCAAGAGTGTGTACTGAGTCATAGCAGTCTGTGGCGAATTTTACATCGCCAATTACTGTACCCCTACCGTATCCAGCGTGTTCAAGGTCTCAGCAATACAGACTACCCTCCCAGAGTGAACTTCTGCCAGTGGATGGAACAACAGTGTGTCCTGAACCCCTAATTTTTAAACAACATTTTGTTCACTGACGAAGCTGGGTTTACTCGTGATGGTATTTTTAATTTTCGTACCTGTCACATTTGGTCCGAAGAAAATCCTAATGCAATTCACGAGTCACGACATCAGCAATGTTTCTCACTGGATGTCTGGGCAAGACTACTAGGAGATATTCTAATTGGACCACACTTTCTGCCAAACAGGCGAGCTGTACCTTCAGTTCCTGCATAATGTTCTTCCAGACCTCCTTGATGGTGATAATGTTCCACTTCAGCAATGCCAAAACGTGGTTTATACATGATGGTGCACCGGCACATTTTCCTCGAGTTGTGGCTAGGTATCTAACTAAAAAGTATGGTCAACCGTGGATAGGAAGAGGTGGGCCTGTAATGTGGCCTCTCAGATCACCAGACTTAAATCTTATGGATATTTATATCTGGGGGTCAGGTAAAAAGCTTGGTGTACACTTGTGACATTAACACATTTGAGGAATTGCAGCATCAGGTTGAAGGAGCCTTTCAGCAAATCAGAAATGACCCAGGAATGCCTGAGAGGATTTGCAACTCAATGCAGCGAAATGTTCAAAATGCTGTCCTTACATCCATATGCAGCTTTGTAGTCTTCCCTGCATTGAGTTACAAATCCTCTCAGGCATTCCTGGGTCATTTCTGATTTGCTGAAAGGCTCCTTCAACCCGATGGTGCAATTCCTCAAATGTGTTAATGTCACAAGTGTACACCAAGCTTTTTACATGAACCCCAGATATAAAAATCCATATATATGGTTATTCTTGCTATGGTTTGTAACGTTCCATAACATGTAATGTCTGTAAAATTCTGTGGTGTTGAAACCAAAAATTAAAAATGTATTATCTTATGTTTAATAAAACCACCCTTAGCAATGGATTCATAGCTTTTTGCTAAACTAGTGGTCCCCTAGTCAGTGGCGGATCTTAACAGAAAATGTGCATTAACGCTTATTTTAGTTTGTACTTTTCACCTTTAAATTACTGACAATCATTTTTGAAATACCCTTTATATCCTAAGTTACCTCTTTACTGGTTTTCTTAATAGGTCAACTGATAACACCACCAAGGCACAGTGAAAGTATGTTTTAGTCATTTTTAAATGACTAAAACATACTTTCATTTAAGCTTTAATAAGCCCATCCTGAATGACTTTAACTTTGTCATTCACTTCAAATGAAAAGTGATTGGCAATTATTCATTTAAAGTTGACAATTTACAGATTTAATCACAAAACTTTTCTTGATAGCTGGCATTGTTTACATACCTGTGTTTAATATTAAGGAAGGTACATCAGTAGCCACTGATGGTCCATGCATCATTTACTTTCCAATCTTCAACACACCAATGTATGATTCACTGTGAAAGAAACTATAAGTTGATATTTGTCTCAGCCAATTTAACATTGCCAGTCTAAGCACACTGTTCAATTCTTCTAATGCCTCTCCCTTGTCATCCATAAACTTACTACCCCTTAAAGGTAAGTTGATGTCAGCATCCATACCTGTAAGAATTCTTTGAGAACCCAATTGAGTATATACCTATACCTTCTCTATATATATTCGAAGTAATTCATAATATTCTTTCTAAACTGGCAATACAAAGTTGCCAAAGAGATAACACCAAATATTCCAGCTATTTCAACACGTATATCATGAGTGAAGTATGATACACCTATTCTAGTGACCGCCAGATCCCTATTTCTTATTATTATGGCAATTTGAATATTTCCAGTAGGCTGTATAATTCGAAAATTTAAGGGAAATATCTTAATCTCCTCCTCATAAGTGTACATTTCTGGAATAATAATAATACGATATTTTTCTTGTGCCTTAATTTACACTCTTAGTGCACTGACCACCATTTGTCTATTATTTTTAATGTATATACTTTATTCATAGAACTATCTGCAGTTGATTCTATTCTTAGATAATTCTATTGCTGTTTTCAACTCTTGAAAACTATTGTCCCTCACTGAATGGTGATAATGTTTCTTGTTAACTTTACAGTTACTACACTTAAGATAATCTCTTCTATTCAAGCACTCCTATAAAAATGCGTGCATTTTCCATGGCCAGCCTGTACATGTACATATATTTGAAGAGGAGTGCAATTTTTGGAAGTATGCCCATATATGAAGCCCAATTTACAAAGACTTTGTCTATTTCTTTACCAAAATTTGCAAATTTCTCCTGAACGTCATTTATCCAATTTGATTTAGTTTTATTACAGACTCTGACTATAGATCTTATTTTACCTTGATTATTTATTTCATCCCTACAATACAAATACTCCTTTAAAATTTTTACTCAAAACTCACTTAGGAAATTCTTTCTGCACTCCTTTCTCTACATCATAGAATAAAGTTTTGGACCAGGCTTCACTGGGAGATCAACACTTAATCATGTCCAAATATTCAGCAGAATTAGTAACTAAAAGCATCTCAGCATTTCTAATTCTTTTTATATCAAAGATAATTTCTTACTGTACAGCCAAGTACAGTAAGAAATTATGTACTTACTGTTCATAATTGAATGTCTTATTCAATTATGAACAAAGTGCATTATAATGCTACCTTTATGCACTACTAGATTAGCATGAATTAAAGAAGTATCCAATACAATTGCTTAGATAATTTTACTAACTACACATGCAAACTACATGATGGATCATAATCTTTTGCAGCACAAAATGTGTGTAATGAAGATGCCAACATCCAAGAGGGACTTCATAATTTCTCTTTTTCCTCTCCCATAGAACAGGAGGGGAAAAAGAGAAAGTACCCATTTGGTAATTATGTACAGAGACCATGCATTTTGGTTAACTGGAAATAAATATACTAAACTTCATCAAATATTTTAAACATTCTATCCCAAAACAGATAGGATGTTTATTCTAGTTGTTTAGATTGGAGAAACCTAAAAATTATGTCACTGTTTTCCTATTATGTTAACATCACTGACATCACCAATTGTAAAATCACCAGAAAATAAATCAAGGCTAAACAAGCTGTGTACAAAATACTAATCATAGTTTAGATTGATATTGTACAAACTTTGTTTTAATTTACAAGAAAATAATGACTCTGAATTTTAAATAAATTATTTTACATTTATTTAAATCTTTTAAAATTATTTATTTTAAAAAAGATGTAAAATTTAAAGATTTTATTTTAAAAGCTTATTTAATAGGCAACACTGTTGTTACAATCAAATTTGTTTAATAGGGAAAAAACATGCCACAATTCCTGCCACATGGGGGGTTAAACTTTCAAAAATACATACTGTATTTTCTGCATAATGTCAGTAATGTTGAGATCTGTGTAAACATATAAAGAAATGCACATACAGAGAGATATAAAAAAACCCAAATGAAATTGTTTCATATTTTCTAGACTAATAAGTGTAAAAATATTATGTAGAAAAATTATTATTACTTTACTCCTAGCCTCCTCTTCAGCTTTCCGCTTAGCCATCAACTCTTCAAGAGATAGAGGTTCTTTTTTTTTCTCTCTCCTTCTACCTTCATCATCATGTCTCAAACCATTACTAAAAAAATAAATATTACTAAATACATATGCTCATAAAAAGCATAAAAATATATCTTGAAATATAAAGCAATCATTGATAAATTCTCAATGTATAAAATCATTCAATTAGAATAATACACTAATTACAAAAGAAGCTAATATCAACTGCAAAACTTGAAAATTTGGGTTTCAGTCTAGTCCCCTCAACACATATATACTGAAATCTAATGGTTAGAAGTGCTGTGTTTTGATGTCTAATTAATTTATTTATCAACAAGATTTAAACATTGACAAATAATTCAAAAGAACCAAATGATTTCTATAAGTTATCAGTGAAAAGATTATAAAAATCTTACCCTTCACAGGAATACATCAGAAAACAGCTATCAAAAAAGAGTTCAACTTGAATATATAGATTTCTTATTTCTCTCTGGGATAGAGGACTCTGATCAACACTAAACTTCTTGACATTGTCATAAACCAGTGGTTTTCAACCTTTTTTTTAATAATGGCACCCCTAACAAAGTAATTTATTTTATTTTGCGGCACCCCTACTCAATTTTCTGTCTGTTAGATCCAATTCTCTCTCTCTCTCTCTCTCTGTATATACCCGTGTGTGTGTGTGTGTGTGTGTGTGTGTGTGTGTGTGTGTGTGTGTGTGTGTGTGTGTGTGTGTGTGTGTGTATAAAATATTAAAAAATATATATGTTATATGATATTTATTACAATAATATAATTATGAAAATTACATTTCATAATACAGTATATAATTTTATTCTTTATATAGAGGTACTAAGTAAACATCAATTATAGATCACCACAAAATTAAAAAGATACTGTACACCTTTTTATAATGAAATAAACATATAAATTAAAAAATAATAAGTTTAAGTAACTTAAACCCAAATTACGTGGCACCCCTGGAATGCAGCGAGACTCATCTGCGCTGCTGCTACTGTCAAAGAAACTCCAGGTGTGTTCGACCGTGTCCGCCAATCCATGCTGCGTCGGTGTCACATATGCATTGCATCTCATGGTGGAACCTTCGAGCATCTGTTGTAACATCATGAAATGCATCCATCTGGTACTCCATTGTTAATATTATGTCGAATAAATGTTTGCCACTAATTACTGTCTTGTGTCATTTCTGCTTCTTGTGCCTCTGCTACTACCTTCCTGTGACGTTTCTGGTTATGGGTTCATATGCGATTCACATTCCTTTAGATGTTACCTACCTCCCCTAAACGTTTGTACCAATATTTTTGAGACACCCTGTCAACCGGGATGCCGCCTTTCAACGGGCGGCATCCCGGTTGAAAACCACTGTCATAAACAGTTATAATTAATGAAATTATCATCTTAATCATTATTTAAATCTGTTATAGCCAGTGAATATACAGGGTGTCTCAAAAATATTGGTACAATAGCAAGAATATTTGCTGATGCTATCGAGGCAGTATTAGGTGGGTTGAAAACTGCTAGCTTGGGGGGGGATACAAGGACTAATAGATTAACAGTAGCCACTGGCAGAGGTGAAAGTGATTCTTGCACTGCTTCTATTGGATTGAGCAGCAGCCTGGAAAACAAGATGCAGGATATTTCAGACACTGCTGGGAGTCATTGCAGTACAAGTAAACACATGGGTTGTGTTAGGGTAGCTAAGAATAGGAACAGGTGCATGTATACTTGCGTGTACACCAATGCTAGGAGTTTGGTAAATAAATTTGATGAATTTGAGGTATTGCTCAAAACATCAAAGGCAGATATTGTTGGGATATCAGAGATGTGGTGTCACACAGATATAAGGAATGCAGAACTGGAATTTGGGGAGTACAATGTGTACAGAAAGGATAGACAGGATAGGAAGGGAGGAGGGGCTATGCTACTAGTTAAGAAACACATAAAATCCAAGGAAGTGAAGCCAGTCGTCATAGCTGGACAGTGCAGTGTCGAGTCAGTCTGGTGTGACATAAGCATTGGGAGATCAAAATTGAGAGTAGGAGTGTGCTATAGACCTAATGACTCTGATGAGTATAATAAGAAACTGTACAGGGAAATAGAGTGGGCCAGTAAATCAGAGAGTCTTATAATGGGAGATTTTAATTTCCCAGATATTGACTGGAATTTGGGGGCTGGTCACTCACACACTAGCAAGGCTTTCATGGATTTATTGGATGATTGTTTTCTACATCAGCATGTTCGAGAGGCAATTAGAGGGAGTAATACTCTTGATCTGATTATCAGTAGTGATTCTTCATGCATTAAGAATCTGCAGACAAAGGAACCACTAGGTGGTAGTGATCACAGTGTGCTGAAGTGGGATTTACTCAAAGAGGTAACTACCATCAGGGGTAAAGGGAAGGGTTTTTGCTTTCGTAAAGGCGACTACGATGGTCTGAGACAGTATTTAAATTCTATACAGTGGGACCAACTGACGATGTTACCAACAGCAAATTCAAAATGGGAAGCATTCAAAGAACTTATCTTGGAAGCTACTAGGCTTTACATACCAACTAAGAAATATTGTTCAGGTTTAGGCCTAAATGGATGTCAGATGAACTAATGAGACATATGGCAGAGAAGAAAAATGCATAGGATACATATAAATTAATGGGTGACATGGAAGCCTATGATAGATATAAGCTGGTCTGTAACCAAGTCACAAAGGAGATTAGGCAGGCAAAGGCAGATTATGAGAAATCCTTGGCAAAGGATGCAAAGAAAAACAGAAAAGAGTTCTTTACCTATGTAAACTCTATAAGGAAAGGGATGAATCAGATTGGTCCAGTGGATATTGATGGTTCAACAGTTGAGGATCCTGCTCAAGTGGCTAACAAACTAAACAAGTATTTTGCATCTACATTCGCACATGAGGAGTTGTTCAGGAAGGGGGAATGCCAGAGGTGAAGTAAACTCTGGCAGTGAGCTAGATGATTTTGTAATAACTGAGAGGAAAGTGGAGGAAAAATAGTTGAGGATAAACATAAAAAAGGCAGCAAAGGAAGTAAGCAAACCCTTAGCCATAATTATGAGAGCTTCTTTGGACTTAGGGGAGGTACCCATAGAATAGAGATGTGCAAATGTGACCCCAATTCACAAAGGAGGATCAAAGGCTGACACAAGTAATTATACACCTGTGAGTTTAACTTCTGTTCCAGGAAAATTAATGGAGGCACTGGTTAAAGAAGCACTGCAGGATCATCTAGACAAGACTTCAGTTATAGCTCGGACACAGCATGGTTTTGTTAAGGGAAAGTCTTGCCTGACCAATTTGATTGGATATTATGATGCAGTCACAAAAGAACTGGATGCAGGGAATAACTGATATTATATATTTGGATCTTAGAAAGGCTTTTGATACTGTTGCACATGGAAGACTGCTGCACAAATTGGAGCAGTGTGGCATTGGAGGCCAATTGCTGCTATGGATAAAGGGATGGTTGAGGTGGAGAAGACAGAGAGTGGTAATCAATGGACACTGCTCATCGTGGACTAATGTTATTAGTGGAGTCCCTCAGGGTTCAGTGTTGGGTCCATTGTTGTTTTCTGTATTTATAAATGATACTGATGATGGTATATCAAGTTTAATGTCCAAGTTTGCAGACGATACAGGGTTGGCAAGGTTGTTAAGGACACTACTGATGCCATGCTGCTGCAACAGGATCTGGAAAGGTTGAGCAGATGGGCTGAGAGGGGGCAAATGAAGTTTAACATTGACATATGTAAAGTACTACATATGGGAAACAGTAACACCAGAGCAATGTATCAACTCTGTGGTACTACACTGACAGTAGTAGAGAATGAAAAGGACCTGGGGATAATTGTGCAGGCAGATATGAAGTTCTCTGAGCAGTGCAGATGGGCTGCAAGATTATCTCATGGTGTCTTGTTAATGATATACAGGAATTTTTCTAGAAGGGATAAGGAAGTGATTATTCCCTTGTATAAGGCAATGGTCAAGCCACACCTTGAGTACTGTATACAGGTCTGGAGGCCTCATTTCAAGAAGATGTAGAGCTGCTGGAATGAGTACAGAGAAAGGAAACACGATTAGTGAATGGAACAAAGGGTTGCTCTTACGAAGAAAGGCTTAAGTTTTGCAAAATACAGTGTCTGGCGACTAGGCACCTGCGAGGTGATCTGATAAGAGATGTATAAAGCCTGGAATGGTTTCAGCATGCTCAATGCTGATGGGATTCTTCCTCTTGCTCAGAATAATCACCTGAAGGGGCATAAATTCAAATTGAGGAAAGACAGATGTAGGATAGATGTGCGGAAATTTGCCTTTAGCCAGCGGGTAGTTGGTTGGTGGAACAGACTTCCATCCCTTGTTGTGGAAGTTGATAGCCTAAATAAATTTAAGGCTCAGCTGGACAGGTATTTCGAACGAATGGAGGGGTGAAATGGGAGTGGTTTTTTTTTTTTGCTGATGCTGCATAAGCTTGCTTTCTTGCATCATATGCCTCTACTAATACTAATGCACAGATACTATAATATTTTGACACTGAAGTCTGAAGTAGGCATTCTTCCAACAATGTCTGAAATACAGCTGGAGCTAATATTCAAATACCACTTGTGAGTGAAGTACACTGAATTTCAAAAAATTAAATGTCCAATCATTTTGCAATGACCAAACTGTCTGCTTGTACTTTCAAATTAGTGAGATTTTTTATTTATTTATTTATTTTTAAGCATTTGCTATTTTATTATTTATTTATTTATTAAACCAGGTGGTCCCAGGCAGCTTTCCTGGCAATTCTGCCCACCAATTTACAATGCTGTACAGATATCACACAAACTACCACTAGTTGGTTAGCATCCCTAGCATGTGGATGCAGCCAGGGATTCACTATCTGCATACTGATAATACCAAATAAAGAACAGCAAAAACAGGAAAGAGAAAAGAGAGCAGAAGAAGAAAGAAGTAGGAAGGAAAACAAATTGAGTACAGAACTTGAAGCAACAGCAATCAGTAAATCCATGCAACCTAAAGCGAAAACTAAAAAGTCTCTGTCCCGCTCCTAACCAACTGCAGCGTGTTCCGGAACAATGGACAAAAAGTGCTTTGAACAAAATGTGAGAAAGGACAATTTATAGCTGAGTAATTCAAACAAGTAGGTTTCATGTTCTTTTATGAACATTCCTGATAAGTGTCCACTCCCTGCACAATGAGAACAAACTATTTCCTTCATATAACAAAGTCCTGTCATATATCCATAGTGAAGACTTCTACAGCACATTGTAGTTAAATACCTCTTGAACTTGTGACTTTTACAACCCAAGTAAACACGCTTGAAAAAAATCTCTAACCCTAAAACTGACAGCCAATATTTAATTTCTATTATTATATCTACCAACTCTTGAGAAACAAACTATTATTCATTAGTAAACTCTTCAAGGCCATAGTCAAGTAATTCTGTTCATATAACTCTTTCATTGAGTTATGCTCTTCAATATCTTGATTCACATCAAAAATAATAATACAAGATGGTGGTCTCAAAGGCTTAGTCACAGAGAGGCCTAAATTTTTTAAACATACATTGGATTCAAGCAAATGAATGCCCTTACATGTACCAACCCCCATGATTACTCCACTCCTTAATCCTCCTGACTTTCAATGTATGTAGAGATGACCTGGATTCCTCCAACAGAATAAGCTTAATTTCAGCACTACTGATAGGTTTCACAACATCCCGAAAATCATTACTGTGACTATGTAAAGCCTCACTGAACATTTTTCTTGGTTTACTAAGCTTATGTCCTTTTAACGGTGTACTCATCTGATCTGTATCAGCAGATGGCTCTACAATTGTCTTGCACTCCTTCAATATATTCAACTATTCTCTTCACGGAGTCAGCAAGAACCTCGTTAGAACGTTCGAAACACTCTAAACATGATTTAATGGAATCTTGAGACCCAACTGTTGCAGAAACCTGTCCACCAGCTGTTGGAGAGGGCAAAGAAGAAGCCACCATGATTGAGGAAGACTTTTTAACCAAAGATTGTTGCCTATCTTGAGCTGTAAGCCCACTTTGAATAGTCATACTGCATTTCACATCTGCTTACATCTAAGCTCTCAAAGCTTTTTACCATCAATTTGCATCCAGAATATCCTCTTTCACCTTCAGAACAACAATTTACATTACAATTCACACATTTTTCATGTTAATTGTGCAAACTGTCCAAATCAGTATGATTCCTCTCAAATTGGAACAACCGAGAAGCAAAACCCATCAATAAGTTCCATCTGTTCAACAAACCATTATATGCGTAACTGCTCAGCTCCGATTCAGCACTATTCAAGAAAACTATTATATTTTTTGCAATGTACTCAACACTCTATTCAACACCTCCGTAGCCAGGTGGGCAGGAGTGGCAGTGTGTAGCACACGCTTCTTGATTAGACCGGGGTTCGAGCCCATGACCACCAAATACGGAGGATGTGGAAAGGTCAGGGAATGACCACCGCATATCCTCGGAGCAATATGGCCTTAGTTGCTAATGCTCCTAAAAACCAAATAACAAACAAACAAACCCTATTCAACAGAAGATCATCTAAATCCTTCGAGTCCAGTGAATTATCATTCCGTAGAGAGCTGTGGTCATGCATCTTCTTTTCCTCCACTAAAATATGTCCATAATCAATGTACATAGAATGCAGTGAATGTAAAACTGGAACAAGATCTAGCTTAATACTATTAGTTCTAAGATGCTTCATTTTAATTCTATTATCCATTCCCTTCAACCTTAGTTCTTCCTCTGTATCACAAGAATCGCCACAGTGAGGAAAATAAGCTCAGCTAGAGAAATCCCTGTCAGGCAGAGGTGCACCCCTGTCAGAAAATATATCAATCTGCTTCAGTAAATCTACAATAGACTTCAGTCCATTAGATCCGATCACAACACTCTATAAAACCAAGTCATGCAACCATAATTCAAATGCAGCAATATCTGATGCAATTGGTTCAGATTCTGTTAGTTCTGATTTCGCAGACTACTCACATCCTGTCTCTTCTTCTTCAAGGTGTATGACCCTGATTCTGGTTCAATGGAATCTGATTTAATAGATTCAGAGTCTGTTAGTTCTGATTTATCAGACTTTTCACATCCTATTTCCACTTCATTACACCCACTATCATTAAATGAGATCTTGTTTGTACTCTGCACAATACTAGCTTCCACAAGAGGACATGCCAGTGCAGACATGGTATCCCTATTATCATTCCATCCATCTGATTTCTTTACGCCACCTTGTGCAGGTAAGGTATCACCATAATCATTTCGTATGCTTGAACCCGTTACTACATCCTGACATACTACACCTTCTAAATCTAATTTCTTCTCCTGCTCACAAAGAGCAACACACTTTGGGACAGAAACTGAGAAGACACCAACTACAGATGAAGAGTCAAGAAAAACCTTAAATCTACATTTATCAACTCCAACTATCCAAAATGCTCCTTTATACTTCTCAATCAATGCCTGAGCAGGAGAGCAATTTGATTCACCAATATCTCCTGAAGCATCAATAAGGTTTTAAGAACCCATCTTAAATCTTTCGATTACATGTGTTTGTCAGCACAGCCTATTCCCACAAGATTTCACATATGCATCAGCCTCAACTATGCATTGTAGCCCTGGATCTAACTTTCCTCCTTTTCATACAAATGTGTTGTTCTTATTCATTTTGCATACACTATTACAGTTCATTAATAGTTCCTGCGGTAGTACCTGTATACAGTATAGACTATGTATTAATAAAATTTTCAATTTAATATTCCATGTATTAACAGCATGCTCAAATATAGGCAGGTGGCAGTATTGTAGCCATGTTTCACTGATGTGCGAGAAGGCAAAATGGTTGATTCAGCAGAATCTTCCTGACCTTGAGAATTGTAATAAATTAATAAATCTACAACAAAAGCAAAGTCCATGAAAAATAATAACATGTATGTGTAGCTGTAAATTAGACCTATCAAGGGACACTATTCTACAAATATTCAATCCAGTCAAATGTTCTTATTTTCACTAAAAACCAATAACCTTGAATTTTCCAATATATCTGTACACGCTATGATCACAATGTTACATGGCCATTATTGGAGCTTTATCACTGGAGAAAACCAAGTATTGAAATACACTTATAGCCTGAAACATAAACAATCCCCAACAAAAACTGAATACATATTTCCACTCACTGTGCATTAATTTACTCGATCCAGAATTTCTTTTCTAGCAACGGTATCTTTTACCAGTTTTATTAGACAAAATTGAAGGAACACAAAATCCTACAGCTGCAATATAAGAAGTACAATGCCCTCTCAAACTGCTGTGACTGTTAATAAACTCTGGGTCTATCCCACATATGCATGGTCTAAAAATACTAAGCTGGAGGAAATCATTCGGGTCTGAGCCAATGTCAGCAGCTAATGAGATGTGGCATCCACACCAAACAGAGAAAAAGACATGCCTCTATGACACCAAGAAATACCAAGTGGCGGATGACTCTTCACATCCACTGCAATACCACCAGTTTGATGAAAGCTCAGAGTGATAAAAATCACATCCCTCCAGCATCGCTCCATCTCTTCAGTCATACAGCATAAGCAATATCTTTTGAGGTTACAGCAAGCAACATGGAGGAATCCCATATTCCTTACATTCCAAGGGAAAAGACAACTTTAAAATAGCTTTCACAGGCAGGCAGGCCACTAGATAGTACACTGCACCAAACCAATTGGTATAATTCTGGCAGGCATCAACTAATGTATAATCCTGTTGCCTCTAATCTGCCAACTGAGTGGATGAAATCTAAACAGTTTTTATGCACTGTTTAGGCCATTTTCTTAGTATTAGTAAGGCCAAATGATTGAAATAAGCAGACTTCTGCACCATCCAAAGATAAAAAAATAATTAATATTTTTTTATCTGTTTTATGTTATATATATAACATAAAACAGAATTATCCAATTCTACTTTAAATTTAGGTAGACTCACTGCTTCTACCACACTGGGGAGATAACTTATTCTGGCATTTGGCAGCCCACCGCTCAGAGGTGAACTTCATAAGATCTGGTCTTCTGCTACTCCCTGAAATGTTATATTTGTGCCCCAGGTACGTGGTCTTGAAACGTATTATGTCATATCTGAAATTTCAATTCATACATTATCCTCCAACTTTGCGAGAGGAGTCTGTCAAACTGGACACTACCACTGTAACATTAATGCTCATCTTTTCCTCACCAACAACCCTTCAAACTATACAGTTAATGTTATTTGTCCTCTAGGTACTGCAGATCAGTTATTAGAAATGGTAATTACTAATTACCACTACTAATAACAGGCAGTCCTACAAGATTTATATTGGTATGCCTAAACCAATGTGCATGTGTAGGAGACTTCTAGTACAATATGCCATATACACAGAGAGATGACTAAACACTTTTGGTCACATAGTGTACCAGTTTCCATAAAAACAATTACAATCAAGTTGTAAATTCTTTGGACAACTGATGGCTATGCCAAGTATAAATGGAAATTTTATTTATACTTTATTCAATGGAGAATCGAATAACATTTATTAAATCAATTTTTTTTTTTTTTTTGTATATGGATAAGCTAAGGCATTTAAGCTGAGACTTATCTGATAACATCTAAATTTGATATAGAACATCCATTTCTTTTCACAGGATCAAGAAGATAAATCCAACTATTAAAAAAAACTTTAAAAAAATCAGTACAGTAAATACAGAACAGAGCTGAATATGTAATATAATTTGCCTGCAACATTTATCAGAAATTTGGAATAACTCTAAGTAGAATAACTAAGAAGAAGGTCTCATTCTTCATAGAATTCCTTTTTTAATGCTAGAAATAACAGTACAATGTTATTTCAAAAATGAAATTAAAGAGTATCAAAGAGTAACCATCCCAGCTGCTAGTTCATAGGTGAAATAAGCCAAATGCACAAGTTCAAGGTTACAGATGACAGTGTTTAGAAAAAGAGTAGCATTTACCTTAGAAAGGTGAGTACATTTAAAAACACTATAAATAAAATGAATAAAAAATTTTTAATCAGAAGGTTATGTTTAATATGAGTTCTGATTTAAGATTCATTTATCCATATTACTAAGAAGAAAATAAATTATAGCACCAAAAGGAGTAATGACTTACTCAATTTCAGAAATACAAGATAAGGATCAACATTCAGAGGAAAAAATATTTGGAAATCTCTGTAAAATATTTTCCTTTACAAAATCCTTTATTGATATTTACCAGTTTAATCAAAAATTGTCATAAAATAGCAGCACGTGGGGGGGGGGGAACTGTCACTGCTCTCAAATGACTAAGAAAAATACTGAAAAGAATTAAATATAGAAAAATAAAAATAAAAGATGAAGGGGTAACTTACGTGTGCTAACCCAACAAGAGCCAAGGAATATCAGCACTTGTGAAAAACTTGAACTCTAAAAAAAAAATAAACAAACAAACAGAAATGAACAATGCCTAAGCTGATCTTCTGAAACAGAGATTACGATAGAGGGGGAAAAAGCAACAATGATGTTACATGCAAGTGGTTAAAATAATGGTGCAACTAATGGGACGAATTATATTCTTGGAGATCACACTATTATCCAAAAACATGTGCCATTATTTCCAATATTCACACTCCAAGGTTACAGATGTATTTACCAAAATATTAGTACACTTGGTCGTCGACTTACGACCTATGCGACTTACGACCGGCCGCACTTACGACCACAAAAAATTTGATTTTGAAAATTTCATTTGTATTAATTTTTACATTAATTTTAGATTGTATTTTTGTGTTTACAGTACATTATGTACAGTATTATTTTTCAAATTATGACAATACTGTATATGTAATTATAGATCGTAGTTTTGTATTTTTTATAAACAGTATGAATAATAAACCAATTAAAATGTACAGAGCGTTTGAATTTAACCTCCTAGAGAGAGATAGCCTAGGCGTAGAAACGAAGTAAAAGATAAAAGCATTACTGTATTTAAAATGAAAAATAAAAGATGATAAAAATTTAAAAGATTATAAAAATAAATTATAAAGATAATAAAAAGATTAGAAAGGTTAAAAAATACTGTTAATAAATATATGGCCGACATACGACCAGATCGACTTACGACCTGTCAGTCAGAACAGAAGTCGGTCGTAAGTCGACGACCAACTGTATTACTTCAAAACTAAGTTTCAACATAATTTATTGATATTAAAAAAAGCAAGATTTTTTTTATTCATTATTTACAGTTGCAAGTATTTTAACAGGAGATTTTCACAATTTACACAATAAATTCTTTTCCTTTATTTTTGTTAATTAATTATACAGTATAGGTGTTCATTACTCCACTGGAAGATGTGCTTACATATAAAAATTGAAAGGTACAATATAAACAGAAAAAACTAGAGTTTTATCTTCTAACTTAGAGAGGAGAACAGAGAAGTACTTACAAGTAGACTTTCCTACTACCCTTGAAGTTTACACTATTTAAGATATATGATATCCTTAACAGCAGAAAGAAAGCCTACATGCCACAATGATGTCAAAACTTTTATCATTTTACTGTTTTCGAATTGAAAACAGTATAAAAAAATATATATTCAAGTTTATGAATTAGGTAAATCCTTTATTTTGAACAGAACACACTGTTTATTCACATCCAAAGAATTCAACACTCTCTCTGTGAATATTAATAGTGGTAATCCCAGGATAGTTGCACAATTTGAGTAGCACCAAATTCAAGATACTTGGGAAGCTTGAGAAGCTCCCTGAGCAGTGCAAACAGACTGTTATGAAAATTCGTGGAATTCTGTCAATCATGTACAAGAGCTTTGCCAGTGGAGACAAATTTTGATAGGCGAACTGGACAGGGAGGAACTCATAAAGGCATCTTTAATGAAATAACTTAAGACAGAGTTGACAAAAGTGAGGAAAAGTGCAAGACTAACGATCGGAAAAAAAAATTTCAGAGAATGGATTACCATGATCACACAGCTGCTTGTAAGCTGAAGCTGAATCCCAGCAATGCACCATTGCCTATTCTAGCACAATGAATGGAAGCATTAAACATAGCAATAACATAACGTGACATGGAGTGATGAATCATGCCACACTATCCAGGATGTACCTGGATACACACTCCAAAACAATAGCTTCACACAGATTTCACTGGATCAACAAAGTTTGCTGGTGATGTTTGTTTGTTTGTTTGTTATTTGGTTTTTAGGAGCATTAGCAACTAAGGCCATACTGCTCCGAGGATATGCGGTGGTCATTCCCTGACCTTTCCGCATCCTCCATATTTGGTGGTGACGGGCTCGAACCCCAGACTAATCAAGAAGAGTATGCTACGCACTGCTGCTCCTTCCCACCTGCCGACCGGGCTAGCCGAGTGGGTAAAGTACCTGCCCGGCAACCCAAAGGTCGCGGGTTCGATTCCCGCCTCGGGCTTGGATCAAAGTACTGCAAAAACCTTGGGAGGTGCAATATGGCCTCAGAAGCCGATGCGCCAACAACTACCAAATCAAAAAAAAAAAAAAAAAACCTTCCCACCTGGCTATGAAGGTGCCTTTGCTGGTGATGCTCTGGGCCTGTTTAACATGGATGAGAATTGGTCCACTGGTTATCATCAAGGAAGCCATGAATGCTGGTGTCTAACATAATATTGTGAACAATTCTACTTTACCTGTATCACAGCAATTCTTTGGAGAGGGGTTGTATTTATCAGCACCTAATGTAACATGGTGAAAAATTTTGCCTTACCGGTATCAGTTTGGAGAGGGGTAGTATTTATATCAGCACCCCACATCACAAAGCATGGTGAGTATGACAGTGGTTTGAGAAGAATAATATGAATAATCTGCCATTTCCAGTCAGGAGCTCAGATCCAAATACTTCTGAACACCTTTGAAATATTTTGAAACACTGACTGGAGACAAAAGGAGGTTCTAGTTCAAGCAGAAAACCAAAGCTAAAAACCTGTAGAAATGTCCCTCCCACAGAGTGACTATTACCATTAAAGCTCAAAGGGAATCACACTCAACATTAAAAATTTTTTCTAACCATATATATATATTTTTAAATTTAACATCCCCATACATGTTGGAGGATAACATATAAGATTTGTATAAGTGTGCGTGTAACATGGAATGTGAAGTATTGGAGAATCCCCTTAATATGCTAGATCTCTCCTCTTGTAACATCTAAAATATGTTGCAAGAGGAGAGATCTTCAGGCCTCTAAAATAAAGCTAAAGAATGCCAACTCTGGCTGGATGTCAATGTAATATTAATTTTATTAGCAACCAAAAAAATTCTAAGAGGGTGATATGCTCAACCTTCTGAAACAATGGAATATATGTTTTAATATTAAAGGTCATTGTGTAAACTGTCCCTAAGAGACTACAGACCCTGAAATGGTTATCTACTAGACCTACTTATATTTCACTGGAAGTTTATTGTTTACCAGTGATACACACACACTCTTCAAGAGATGCTACTTTTTAAAATTTTTCTGCTTTTTTTTTTTTTTTTTTTTTTTTAATGTGCAGAAATAAAATAAAATCCTCCCATATACTTTTCCTGATCAATATTCTCTAAATGATGATAACAGCATTTTTTTGTTTTCATTTTGATTTATTAGAAATATGAGCAATTAACTGTTTGCTTGGTGTATGACATGCAAGTGAATGTATTTTTATTTTTGGAATTAATGGGATACACAAATACTGCTCATCCAGTAACTGTAATTCATCCTACCTACCGTTCACAGTAGATGAGGGAAAGAATTATGGGTAATATATTTACACCAGCAGAACACTACAATTTAACTCTTTTTATCTGCCTTGTTCATTTTTCTGAAAAATTTCTCTTTTTTTCAAGGGAAATTTCTGGATGAAAATGCAGAAACAGAGTGAAGGGATGTATAATATAAGTGAAACAATATGCACACAGCTCAAGAAATTTTAAACAATGAAAAGTGGGATAAATTATGTAAATCTCAATTAATAAAACAGTTTTCAATTCAACAGCAAAATATTAAATTTTTCTAAAACATTTTAGAAAACAGCATTAAAAAAAAAAACAGCATCTCTCATGCAATATGAACATTTAGGGGGGGAACCGATGGAGAATTAAAGAAATTAAAAAGGTATAGTACAACTCTCTAAATCGTATTTTATTGATAGTTACATATGACAAAACATATTTTGCTAACTGGGGAGAAAAATGCTGGAAAACTAAGAACTGTAAATGCATCTTTGCCTAGGATTTGTTTTTAAAAATAGACAATTCAGACAATTTCATTTTGCTTCAGTTCTTTGATTTCCCAGGAAACAGAATACTACTGGAATAAATTAAAACCTAAACTTGCAGCAGAACTAGGGAAATTATATAAAATTAAGGAAAGATTGATTAGGTATCTAGATAAAACCAAGTGAATATTTTTTTAAAGGATGATATTGAATAAGACTAGCTCTTTGCATCAATCTGCTTTCATTAATATTAATAAGTGTAAAAGATATGCACTTTTCATAAATTTTATGAAAAATTCAAAAAAGGTTGGCAAGTATGCAACGAGCACATTTTATAGCATTAAACTGAATCAACCACAGGAATTTGATGTAAACCAGTTCGTGAGATGCTTAATTTTGACCATAATCAGTTTTAGTATGAAAAACTCCAAGGTTAAAATAAAAAATTTTGCATTGCATGTGCAAAATCAATCTCTTTTTATGAAGAGTACACACACATCTCCTTGCCAGGCACACAGTCCCTTACTAATCACTGGCTACAAAGATTAGTACGTCTCTGCATATGTAAAAGAGAAGCTGCAGAAAGTTTTGAAACATCAATAGCTGTTTCAAAACCTTCTGCCTCTAATAATACAGTATGCACAAATGATCTGAGCCTACTTCTGTTTATAATCACTAAAAACTGCTTTCCCTGCCCCTTCCTCTTTCCAATGAATTTCACTTTGTATGAACACAGCTTCTATTTAGAATTTGTCACTAATTGCTTTAGCTAAGAGTCACTGATATCAAGCTCTATCCAAAAATTAGTTAGAAATATACTACCAGTGTTATCCACTGAATCATCTGTTTGAAATCATTTGTTTACTTCCCCACCCTTCCATAATTATTCAAATGCATATAGTTATATCAAATCAATTAGTACTGATTTATTTTAGTGATTCATCATAAGAAGATTCCATAGTCAGTCCTGTGGGCATACTGCTCTACAAACTAAAATGAAATATTAAGATTAAAATCAAACTATATTACCTGTATTTTCCACTCCTCCTATCCTTGTCTCTGTATTTTGATTTACCCTTATCTTTTGACTTCTCTTTAGACCGCTTTTCTTTACCACGTCGATCCTTACTTCTATGCCTCTCTTTACTTCGAGATCTGGATCTACAATGAGACATCATTTTTAAAATGAATATTGCATTTATTAGAGTTTAACAACAGAAAGGTGTAAATCACTGTAATACTCAAAAATCCAGAACTTTCTGAATATTTTTACAAGGGTAGTTGACCATACAAGGGCAGAGGGAAAACAGGCTGACTGGACTTATAAAAAGCACCACAGATGCCAAATTTATGAATTATGGTTGATTAATAATTTCCTAACACCAATTTCTTTCTGTTTTACATTTCCTAGACTGTATATCACTGTTACTATGTATTTGCAATGTACAAAATGATTCATTTTGTAAGACATTCAATACTAGTTCACAGTATAGTATACTTAGTAGTACAGTAGTATGTGTTTAGTTTTTAAGGCAATTCGATTTCTGAAATTATATTGCACCATTTATACCTCATATTAAAAAATACTGAACAATCCCAACACTCATACTTGAGACTGCATTCAAACTCATTACCTTTATTTCTTAAGCAAGAACTTTGCTAACCTGACCAATCTAGCAGTAAGGTTAATATTTTTTCTTAATGTTGATGAATGTTGTTTTTGTGGAAATTATAGGGATCACACAGCTACTGCATTATCTAATAATTATCTCTGAATACTTAGGCTATATGCATAATTTTCAAAAAAAAAAAATCAGAATTTTTCAAAAAATTCAGAATATGTTGTCTCTCAGGATGATGGATTTATGAGATCCTAATATATTCAAATAAAACTGAAAACTATATAGCTTTTAAATATTAATTTCTTCTTATTTTGACTTGGAAGTCCAAAAATCAAATTATAATTTTTTTTTTTAAATTATAAAAAGTTGCTAAAAAAAACTCATTATTATTACAAATTTTTTGATGTAATATTATCTAATCAATGCCACCACACAACTTCAGTTGGTTTACTGTATATAGAAATTATCCTAATGCACTAACTTATACGATAGTAAACTCTTCCAACAGTCTGAGACTTTTTAGCCGTAACTGCCACACATATTATTATTTAATCAGGAAAGAATCCTAAAAAGACTTACCTAATCATTCTTGATCAGGTAAGTCCTATGGAATAACATTTATTAGTATTCAATGCTTCAAAATACTTTAATCTAAAGTTTAATGTTCAAAAAAAGTTCATTTTTAAATCATTAAAGTAATTAAATACATAACTTAAGAAATTCAATAAAATCTAAACATTTAAAGACAGACCACACATGGTCAGCAAACAAAGATTGACGAAATGATCTCAGAAAATAGCACTGCCAATCTATACTATTTTTAATCACTGTGATGTAATCCACAGCTACCCAATATATATTTTTAGTTAATTTACTAAATTAACACCAAATTGCACAAAGTTAGCTAATTAATTAACTTTGTGTAATTTTGGTTTCATTAATATCTCAATTCTTAGGCCTGATGACAGGATTCAATATGGAATCCAGAAGCATCACAAATTATTAAGCAGTTCTATTTTGTAGGAGTTTAACTTAATGAAATACTTTTTACATAATAAAATTCATTTGATAACAACAATTGATTTCATTTAATTTGTGTTATAAGCATGTAATTAATTTTATTTTTTATTGGATGGTACAACAAAACCAGGGAACTCCTTGCATCATGTGGCTAATAATAATGATCACAAAAATAAAAATTATATGTATACAAAAAATTCAAATGAAACAGAACAGGAATAATATGATTTTTTAAAACAACAACCTTTAACATGTTAAACTCTTAATGTGTTATTAGAAATTCTAATAACTCTAATAACTAATCAGACACAGATATTGAAACTATACTACCCAATCATACTGCATTGTTTGAAGAAAAGAAATTAAATTTTCTGTTGAGTAAAGGTGCTATTGTATTGCTGTTTCATAGTATTACTCATAATTTCTGTTAAGAGCATAAAAATATCATTTTTTAATTTATCAAAGTATCAAGTCAGCTTCTAGCCTTGTTTAATTTTAACTTTTCTTCACTTACAGATTTTCCCCCTTAAACTGCAATTGCTATTTCTTCTTCCATCATCACCTTCACTCAGCCATTTTCCTCCAAATTAATATTTTACATCCACCAAATTAATATTCTTTTCCCTACTTTTGGACAACATATTTTTGAACTCTATCTCTGTTTTCATCTAAATAGTAGTAGTAGCAGTAGTAGAGGCATGTGAAGCAAGAAAGCAAACTTATGTATCATCAGCCAAAAAAAACCATTTCAAACACAATCCATTCCCTCTCTAAACATCTGTCCAGTTCCACTTTGAATTTATTTAAGCTATCAACTTCCACAACAACAGATGGAAGTTTGTTCCAGCAATCAACTACCTGCTGGCTAAATGCAAATTTCAGCACATCTATTCTATAACTGACTTTCCTCAATTTGAATTTATGCCCCCTCAGGTTTATAATCTAAGCAAGGGGAAGAATCTCATCAGATTGAGCCCGCTCAACCCATTCAAGGCCTTACACACCTCAATCAGTTCACAACGCAGGTGCCTAGTCTCCAGACACTGCAATTTGCAGAAAGTAAGCCTTTCTTGGTAAGATCACCCTTTCGTTCCCCCTCACCAATCTTGTTGCCCTTCTCTGTACTCGCTCAAGCAACTCTATATCCTTCCTAAAATGAGACCCCCAGAACTGTACACAGTACTCAAGGCGTGGCCAGACCATTGCCTTATACAAAGGGATAATCACCTCCTTTTCCCTAATAGCAAAATTCCTGTATATCATTCACAATAACCCATGATCTACTCTGACAATCTGTCTGCTCAGAAAACTTCAGATCTGACTGCACAATTACCCACCAGGTCTTTTTCATTTTCTACCACCCTAAGTGTAGCCTGTTGCCCTGCTATGAGTAACCCCACGTTTCTCTGGGGTTACTTCTACCCATATGCAATACTTTGCATTTTTCAATGTTAAAATTCAGTTGCCACTTCTCAGCCCATGTGCCCAAATTTTCTAGATCCTGTTACAGTAGCACACTGCCACTACTGTCATTAACAACCCTGCCAACCTTTTTATCATCTGCAAACTTCAACATTAAGCCTGATATACCTTCATTAATATCATTGATAAATATACAAAACAACATCTTGCCCAACACTGAACCCTGGGGGACTCCACTAATAACATTAGTTCACGAAGAGCAGCTTCCATTGATTACCACTCTCTGTCTTCTCCCACTCAACCATCCTTTTATCCATTGTAGGAACTTACCCTTAATACCATACTGCTCCAATCATGTACAGAAGTCTTCCATGCGCAAGTGTCAAAAGCTTTCCTGAAATCTAAGTATATGATATCAAAATAATTTTTTGCATCCAGTTCTTTTGTAACCACATCATAGTATCCAATCAAATTTGTCAGACAAGACTTTCCCTTAACAAACCCATGCTGTGTCTGAATTATTACTGCAGTCTTGTCTAGATGATCCTGCAATGCATCTTTAATCTGTGACTCCCAGATATTGACAAGTTTCAGTCAATATCTGGGAAGTTAAAATCTCAAATTATCAGAAAATCTGATTTACTGGCCTATTCTATTTCTCTGTACAGTTGTTCATTGTACTCATCAGAGTCATTAGGCCTATAACACATTCCTATTCTCATGTTTGCTTTTCCAGTGCTTATATCACACCAAACTGAATCGACATTGCACTGACCATCTACAGTGGCAGACAAAAAAACTGCATCACTTATAAATTTTGGATTGTGGGTTGCAGAAATGTTCGAAATGCATTTGTTAGATGGGATATATATCTCTGTGAATTAGTAAAAAATCTGTGAATTATTAAAAAGAGGAAGGGAAACAGCTGTGCATTTCCTTTAATTTGAGTGTTCATCCAAATTTTAATTGTGATTTTAATCTTTTTAATCGTGATTTTAATTATTTATTACCGGAAGCAGTTTTAATTATTTATTCTGACACAATGTCTTCTCACACTCATGGTCTTGCTGTGGTGGTTTGATGTGTTTTGGAGTCGGGTTGGGGCTCTTGGCTTTCGATTCCATTGCGCGTCAAATTTGGTTGTATCTCTATGAGTGAGGGAATTCGTTAATTCATTTTTTTCATTTTTTTTTATTCGTTACATTTGGGAGAGAACTGACTGGAAGTATTCCACAAAAAAGATTCCGTCTCTGATATACCTAATCACAAATTTTACCTCTGATATACCTAATTGTCATAAATATCTTCCCAAAGGGTAAAATACGTAATTAATGGAAACAGGAGAAATCATGTAAATGGCAATCATGACAACCAAATATACATTTTATTGTATTTATATGTACAAACTGAAATGACAAGTTAACGTAATAGTATTATGTACTGTAAATCAGCAAATAAGTCCTCAATATTTTGTTGTTCCTCCTCGAGGTGCAATTACAGCCTTGCAACGATCTGCATAGAGTTAATCAACTTCTACAGTTGCCCAATTTCATGGTACCACACCCTTACAATGCTCCTCCTGCAGCTGAATCTTACTTGTTGACTTCTTCTGAGCAATTTTAGACGACATTATGTACCAGCAATTTTCAATACGGTTCAAATCTATACTGTTGCCGGGCCAGTCCAAAACTGTATTGCCAGCATTTCTGAGGTATCACTGCACCTTAAGGGAGAAAAACGAGGGAAAACGTGTATGTTTTAAGCCTTGTGAGATAAGAAGACAAACTCATTAAAACTAAATAGCATAAAACTTACCAATTTTGCTGTGTGGCTAGGTGCTGAGTCCTATTGAAAAATGCAGTTTTGGACATCTGTGTGGTGATCCCTAATAATGGGTTTGAGGTACTCCTCCAAGATAGCAGTGTAGTTTCTGCATTCAACGTTCCATTAATAAACTTAATTAGCCCCACTCCTTTGCTTGATATGAATTCCCAGACCATCTGACCGGCAGGAAACTTTACAGTTGGCGTTATGCAGTCAGGATGGTATGCCTCCGATTTTCGTCTTCTGACATATCACTTCCCATCCGAGCCATACAGGTTGAATTTTGATTTGCCAGAAAAGATAAGTGTCCCATTGCTCTTTTGTCCATGAAACATGCATTTTAGCCCAAGCAAGTCACTTCTTCGTTTGTTGGGTCAACAAAGGATTCTTCTTGGGCCAATAAGCATGCAGACCAAAAGGCATGCATGCCGAAAGCAGTCTTTGGATAGTTCATGCACTTGTTTTATCACCAGAGGCCATCTCAAAGTCCAGTTTTAGATCAGGAGCACTAGCATGGCGATTACGAAGGCATAGCCATTTCAAATATTGATCTTGAGAAGGTGTGGTCACTCTCTTATGGCATGATCCAGGTCTTCTCTTCACATCACCAGTTTCACGCTTTAATTTCAGCACTCGGGATACTGTTGACTGGTAGCAGTCTATTTTATCAGCAATAGCACGTGCAGAAAGCCCTTCCTGGGAAAGAGCAACAGCTACACTTTTATTTCTTGGTGTCAACTGAACATATGGAGCAGCCATGCTTACATTTCTGAAAAACAGGATATTAATGAGCGTGTATACCCTTCCAACTCTGTATTTATAGAAATGGCTGATGCAATACCTTGCAATTACTATCTGATGCAATAGAAGCATTATCTGAAGCAACACCTTTGCTTTGCAACAAACAAAATTACTGTAATCAAACAATATCTTATGTGTTTCACTACAAATGTTACTTTTTTAAAAGTGATGCAGTTTTTTTCTCTGCCACTGTATGTCAAATGGATGCACTTCCTTAGATTTTGTGTGTTTCTTAACTAACAGCATAACCCCTCTTCCCCTTCTATCCTATTTATACTTTCTGTACACATTGTACTCCCCAAATTACAATTCTGCACTGTTTATATCAGTGTGACACCATGTCTCTGATATCCCAACATTATCCACCTTTGATGTCTTGACCAGCACTTCAAATTCATCATATTTATTTACCATACTCCTAACATTGGTGTACATGCAACTATATACATGCACCTATTCTTATTCTTAGTTACTCTAACAAGCCCATGTATTTATTTGTTCCATGATGACTTCCACCAGTCCCTGAAAACTCCAGCACCCCACTCTCCAATCTAATAGAAGCAGTGCAAGAATCACTTGCACCTCTGCCTGCAGCTACTGTTAATCGTTTAGTCTGTGAATCCCCCTAAGCTAGCAGTTTTCCAACCCACCTAACACTGCCTCGATAGCATCAGCAAATATTCTTGCACCCCTTCTATTTAAGTGTATCCCATCCCTGTAGAAGCAGTCTCTCCTGTTAACAAGCACAGACCACACTGAGAAAAATTCTACACCATGAGCCTTGCACAATCTCTCCAGGGCCGAATTGATTGACAAGGCTCTCATCATGTACCCCTCCTATCATGTCTGGTCAGAATTACAGACTCTTTCAAATTTAACCCTAACTCAACTTTTTTCAACATTGACCTATACTTGTTAAGTAAGTCTGCAGATCTCCTACTCTTAATATCATTAGTGCCGTGTGCAACAATATCACCCTTTGTGCCCTTAAAAGATATCTGCTCTACAACATCAACTTTTGCCCCTGGCAGACATACCCTGGTCCTATTCCACCTATCCTTTTTACACAACATATTACCCATCTCCTGACAATGGAGTCACAAACAATAACTATCTTCTGAGGGACTAGCGTATTCTGCCTCGGAGATTGCCGCTGTGTAGCTTGATGCACAAGAGGTAGCTCTAGCACTGAGAGCTTGATCAATAAATCAATAAAAATATCTTCATTGTATTACTGTACTCTGCTTTACTTGATTCCAACCTGCATTCCAGTTGTAAATAGAACTTTTTATCATTTTTAATAATTGCAACTGTCTTTTCTCCTCGTGTGCTACTCACTGTCAGAATTGCCAAAAAAACAATCAATTTTCAAATATTTCCTTCAATATAAACATTTACAGCAAATATGAATATAATTCTCTGATTCGTAGATTGTGTGAGGACCAAGTCTTAAACATATAGGAAAAAAAACTATTCTCAAGTTATACTGGTTATTTCACATATCCAACTTAAGAAATATACTGAGATTTTTCTGTAAAATAAAGAGTATGATCTTGAAATCTGCAGATAATGTGAGGGTCAGGAGGGTGGTTAATGATGGGAGTTAAGCTTATATCCATCAAAGTGATTTGGACAGGCTTTGTGGACAGTTGCAGAAAATGGTGATTAAGTTTTAATGCTGCCAAATGAAAAGCCTATATTTGGAAAATAACAACC
This sequence comes from Mastigoproctus giganteus, assembly GCF_048544385.1. Lineage (NCBI taxonomy): Eukaryota > Metazoa > Arthropoda > Arachnida > Uropygi > Thelyphonidae > Mastigoproctus > Mastigoproctus giganteus. Next base: position 183,251,673 of record NC_143584.1, on the reverse strand, counting down.
TGAATAACATATACACTGGGGTTGGGAATAGCTGAAGGATGCATATGAGGAAAGAGCAAGAATTGGGTGTTGACAAACATGAAAGTTGCCATTCAGTGTAAGCAGCTACACAGAGAAGTGCACAATGTCAACAACAATTTACCATACATTTTCATCTAAGGAGAAAGAGACTATTGTTCCATTATACATTTGGAATATTGCATTCAGATCAGGTGGCCACATCTGAAGAAAGATACTGTGCTTCATAAAAGGATTCAGAGACAGGTGGCCATCTAATGAGAACAGCAAAGGGATATCCATGTGAGGAACCACGAAGATGTGGATTACAGAGCTTGGACACTAGGCATCTTAAGAGGGATCTGATTAAAACGAATAACTGGAATTTTCACATTGAAATGTAAAATGATAACCAGGAGACATAAATATACAAACTAACAAACGGGATCTGAAGAGGCCCATGTTTGGTCTGCATGATTTTTATGCTAATGGAATAAATTGAGTGCCTGAGTGGTCAGATCGCCAAAATTTATAAGACAAATTGACCAATACCTTTTGACAGTAGAAAGAGTAGATTTCTAATATAGACAATGACAGAAATAAGTCTTCAGCTTAAAACTTCTACTTAACTGGTTGAATGAACTAATGCTATTCAGAGTATAACACCTAAGAGATTTGTGTAAAGAAAGTGAAAATTTGGAACCTGACATAAGGAATAGAGTCCAAGTTGTTACTGACCTACAACCTATGGTATTTATCCAAAGTGATCTCAGATTTTAGTCTCTATAAAGGGAATATGAGAGTTGTTCAAAAAGTTCATATTTTGAATGCATAACATCAAATGTATCCAGAAGATTTTTTTTACAAAATAGTCCCCAAAAACTGGAAAAACTGCACTTGGTCTAGGCAGTTTGACAGAGACTGGATTCCATTTTGAAAAAAAAATTCTGTCCTTATACGCAGCTAAATTATTCTCAGTGTGAAGATATGCATTTCTGAAGATGTACATTGTTTGTTATCTGTTAACTGCAACTGAATTTACTTTTCTTCATCTGTCAACATCCTTTAACATCTAGCAACCAAATGCCAATATAAAGTCATATTAGAAAAACAATAAAATTTGAAACACAATTCCAAAAAAACTTTATTAACTGCAGGTTGGTTGGTTATTAGGAGTTTTATGGTGCATCAACATCAAAGGCTATTGTGCACCAAGTCTAAGGTAATAAAATATAAAAAAATATAGGAAATATGTAAAAATATAAAATAACATATCTAGTTAATATATTATAAACAAAAATATGGCATAACACATTTATGATATATTAAACATTAAAGCAATCTAAATAAATCTGTATAAATTAATCAGTTGTAAAAACCTCTATTAACTGCAGGTAAAAATATAGTGTGAATATCCTAATTCCTTAGTACACAAAATGTGAACTCATGATGTGAACTTATGATCTTCATAAAAAAAGAAATATTATTTAACAGACTTTTTAAGGAATGCAATAAAAACAAAATTTTCTCCAAAACAAACTTACCTTCTTTCTCTACTACGTGACCTTGACCTTTTCCTTCTTTCTCTACTTCGTGACCTGGGTAAAAGAAAAATTACAAATTATGCCATATCATATAATAAAAAAAGTTGGTTACAGTATAGAACGTAGACACCAGATGTAGCAGACAACTTTTTTGACAAATGGCATCCCTGGTAGCTGATGTGTTACCCACATTTAAGCATTAAACCATAAATTTAATGCTAAATACAGGTTGCATATGCATGTTTGCAGGGTGTACAGGTTGTGAAATCAAGATAGTGTGTATATTGCATTTTTCAATTAGTTTTCATATCAGTTAAATGCATTAAATGTCCTTTCCAAGGGTCTTGAAGGTTTACTTCCTTTTTAGAAAAGGCAGCAGCTAGTTGGACTTCCCAAACAGCTGCATAACATATCATAATCTAACCTAACCTTTTATTGAAACAATTTGTCACAGTGGTTAATAGTATATATCAGCTGATGGACTGTAATTAACTACCTCAGCATGCACAGAGCCCAGTGAAATCAGATTAGCATGTTTATTCCATTTTTTGCTTAATTGTCATGCGAATGTTATGTTAAATTAGGTTAGGCTATGTTAAGCAAACCAGCTAGTTGGGAAGAATTCCAACTAAATGCCCTTTTCAAGGGTGCCAAAGATTTACCTCCTTGTTGAAAAAGGAAGCTAGTCAGAATACCTTTCAACCAAATGCTGACTGATAAACCCTTTATCCTGAACTATTGGCCCTGAAAAGAGCCAGTGGATAAGTAGGGGGTTACAAAGGATAATGAACTTTTACTTTCTTTAAAAATTAAAGGAAAATTTAAAAATTCTCCTTTCTGGGAATCAATTATATATGCTGTCGAGAACTGTGCTGCGTTTTTAGCAATTTTAATTTCATCATTCCCCACTTTTGTTCCATGCCTTGCATATGGAGACCCATGAGGGGATTAGCGAAATTCAAATTCACAGTTTTGTGACTGTACTGTTCCCAGGAAGGTAAGTCCATCACTCATTCATCCAGATTTCTGTTTCTTGAGCCATAAGTTGTTGTATCAGTGGGCAAAGGGTAACTGTGTTGCAGTGGCAAACTGAGAACATGCAAGTTTCTTTTGGGGCTCCATTATGGTGCAAAATCATTCCAAATACCCAAGGACCAACTACAGCTTTTTCATAGTTTTCAATGAGCAGATCCCACTCTGTTGCCAGCCATCATACGGCCATGGTTATATTTGCAGCATCCTCACATATAACTTTCATTAATTTGGATGATTTCACCAGGTCCTCCCACTGGTCCAGCCTGTCTTAAGATACAAAGCAAAACTTCACATATGTAGTTATGCCAATCCACTAGTGTGATGTTTATGATTCCAGAAAACCATTTAACACATCCTTGATCATAGTAAGAGTAATCTTTTTGGCCCAATGCCAAATTATTAGCAATGATATATTTATATGGTAATTTTTTGATTGTGGCCTAGATGATCAAAAGTACACGTCCAACTTACATGAGATCCTGTTCTCTTTTTGATGCTGTGCTTCTTTTTACACTGGGAGCAATGAATAACTGGGTATTTCCTTCCACTGTGCAATACAGTTGTTGTCCTCAAGTTTCCATTGCAATTTGGAGAAAAATCACAAAGCCGCATTGCTAACAGAAAAATCAATAATCAGCCCTTCCTGTTGATAAAAGTGGAAGGCGCAATCTTCTGGAGAACAAATCTTGCAGATTTCTAGCATATTTGGATCTCTATCGAAAGACATCACAGCACAAGAATTCTAAAATAAAATAAAGGTCAAAATAACAGCAGTCACAAATAATAACGACAACATACTAGTCTCACTGATTACATTACTACAACTCTTGTTCTTCTTGATTACGTTACTATTATAATAAATAGTAATGGTTCTAACACAGAACACACAAATCTTGTTGATTACATGGCAACAACAACTCTCATTATTGTTAATTATGTTTACTTACGAATTATCAATTCTTGAGTAAAAAACATGGAAAGAAACACCAAATCATATTGATTACATTGCCACAACAACTTCATTCTCATTAATTACATTAACTTAAGATGCTCAAATCTCGAGTAAACAACATGGAACAAAACGATATCAACCATTAGCCCACGTGTCAGAAAAGCTGTCTGCTACATCTGGTGTCGATGTGCTATACTGTAAATAAAATGTTATTGATGTTATTATATCTAATAATTACAGAGACCTGCAAATCAAAATTTGCAGAATGAAGTTTATATTCTAATATGTTAAAATCTGCATAAACAGCCACATTTGTATTAAAATTCTTTTATTTTCTTTGCTGGTCTTTGAAAAGGGATACAAATGACATAATGCATAATAGAAAACCAAATGTTCTTTTGAGACCAAAATGTCTAAAATTTATTCTTAGAAATCTGATGAATTTGTATAAACAGGCACCTTTGTATTAATATTCTTCTATTTTATTCACTTTGAGTATTGTCCATTTTATTAGTAAAAATTTGAAAACTGTATTTGAATAAATCATGCATAAAATGTTTTTTTGAGAACAAAAGGACTAAAATTTATTCCAAGAAATCTGATGAATCTGTATAGTCACCTCTGTATTAATATTCTTCTATTTTATTTGCTTTGAGTCTTGTTCATTTTATTATTAAAAAATTGCAAATTGTTATTTGGATAAATCAAAAAAAATTTCCAAAATAAGGAAATATAGGTTTTCCATTTTTCCAGTTTCTATAAAATTGCTAAAATAATTAATCTTTTGAAATCAGCATAGCAAACTCCAAAGGTTAACATATTAGCATACAAACTTAATTCTACAAGTTTTAATTTGCCAGCCTCTGTAATTAGAGATGAAAAATTCAGTAACCTGGAACTTTCAATTCTTATACAAAATGTCAGCTGAGCTGATGTAATGCTTCTAATAAATATCCAAAACAACATCTTTATTTTTGTTTATAAACAACACTGATAATACTGTTTAAACTTCTAGTGTTTACAATGTTATGAACAAACTGTGCTAAATTAGTTTAGGAAGTTGAAGAGCCAGTTTGCTGTTCGATGTTTTAGCATGTTGTAATTAAAACAAAATAATATATATTTTTATGTACAATTCGCTGGATTGAATTCTATTATACCAAACAGTACTTCCATCTATTGGGGCAAGAAGGTACTCAACTCATGGTGTATACAAAACCTACAATATAATGAGGTACATTATTTATGGGTTATATAGTTTTTTTTTTTTTTTTGGCCTTTACTTTTACAATTAATTCTCTAGCCATTTCAAGTCCAAAGAATTAACAGTACTGGCTTCAATGGATATCAGAGCTGATCAACTAAAAAGGTCTTGAGACATGATCAATCTGTGACATATTTTAATTAATTGAACTAAACTTTTGGCACTAGTTGTGGTTATTGATATCAGGCATCTTCATTGCATACTAAATAAGAATACATTATAAACATATATACAATGTCCGTTCACAGCAAACAATGGCCAGGAGATGCACAAACAGGCCAAACATTGCTGAAAAGGAAAAAAAGGGTTAACTACATACAATAAACTTTTCAAAGTATAGCACCTTTTGAAATTGAGAGGTGCCAGATTTTAGAGGGGTATATCTTGTGACTGAGCAGTTTGGAAAAGCACATTTGAATGAATGTGCTTCTCCAAACTGCTCAGCACTAAAAACTGAACTTGTTTACATATGTAAACATTTATAATGACTATAAAGTAGAGCTCACAGTTAAAATCTAAATAACAGTTCAATTTGTTAATTGTGAACAAATGATATTAAACACAGTCACAGCAAATGTTGTCACGTAATGTAATCAATTTTAAATGCGTGCCTGGTACAGTATCAGAAATAATATCGATGGATGTGCTTCAGAGAAAATACTTTTGCATTGGAGGATAAAAAAATTAACTGATTCTTCTTAAGGAATAATCAGAAAGAGATATGTGTACTCGTTATTAATTTGATCTACTCTGAAGAAATTTAATAAATATCTCATACATAATAACAAATATTGCTAAGTTTAATTTTTGCCACCATTACAATTATTGCACAGAAAAAACAACAGATGGTTCATGGTCACACACCAGGCCATTTCTTCCATAAAGTTAGTGAGAGTTGGAAGCCAAGTGAGTGATCATGAGCTGCCTGTTGTTTTTCTCCCTACTTTAGTCATGCACCTGATGATCTGTATGACTACAGAGAGGAGAAACAAAAGGCAGCTCAAGGTCATTCCACAGCATTAATACGGAGTGGGGAGCCAAATTAGTGGTGACCTTGGGCTGCCTGCTTGTTTTTCCTCTCTGCAACAGTTATAATGGCAGCAAAAAAAACTTGGTTGTGTGGATTTAAATCTCTTGTTTGTGCACAGTAAGTCTCCCTATTTATGAAAGAGACTAACCATACATTTAATCAAGCATGCATTTTTCCAGCTATATCACACTGGCATTTTCAATCTTTCTTTGCAATCAGTTATTCTTAATTAGCAAACTCATCACCAGTTCATGCAAGTGCTGTATGCATCAGCTGAGTGATGAGTTTGAAAGCAATGAAAAAATTGTAAAAGTTGTAATTCCCAACAGTAATGCTAAGTTATGAAGTTTACTGAATCATCATCATCATCAGCCATTTTCAATCCACTGCAGGATGAAGGCCTCTCCAGCAACTTTCCAGTTCCTTCTGTTTTGAGCACTGGCCATCCATTTACTACTCAAAAACTCATGAATTTCATCTATCCATCTCCGCCTTTGTCTTCCAGGTTTTCTTCTAGCTCCTCTTGGGTACCATTCTGTTATTTTCTTAGTCCATCTGTCATCATGTCTTCTAGCTATGTGTCCTGCCCAAGACCATTTTAGTTCTTTAGTTTTGATAAGAATGTCCTTTACTTGAGTTTGCTGCCTAATCCATGTGTTTCTCTTCTTATCTAACAGTCTGATTCCCAATATAATTCGTTCCATTCTTCGCTGTGTAGTTCTTAGCTTCTCTTCCATTCTTTTGGTGAGTGCCCAAGTTTCACTTCCATAAGTCATGGTGGGGAGTATACATTGATTCATTATTTTACGTTTCAGACAAACTGGGATATTGCTCTTCAGTATGTGACTATATTTCCTGAATGCTATCCATCCAAAATTTATTCTTCTCTTGACTTCCAGCCATTTATCATTATTACAGCTAATAACTTGTCCCAGATAGGTATATGACTCCACCTTTTCAATTACTGCTCCTTCAATCATTAGTTCCCTTTCCGTGGCATACTTGTTCATCATTACTTTTGTTTTAGCCATATTCATCTTTAGTCCAAAATCCTTACTAACTGTGCATAACTGATTAAGATTTTCCTCTAATTCTTTGGGATCGTGGCTTATGACCACAATGTCATCTGCAAATCGTAAATGGTTTAGGTACTCTCCGTTCACATTGACTCCTTTCTGCGACCAGTCTAATCTTCTGAAAGCTTCCTCAAGGGCAGCAGTAAACAGCTTCGGAGATATTGTATCTCCTTGTCGAACTCCTTTCTCGATTTTAAATTTCCTACTGTCTTTGTCTAGTCTAATAAAGGATGTAGCACTCTCATAAATTTTCTTCAAAATCATAATATATGGAGTATCTATGCCTTGTCTTTCCAGTGCCCCAAACATTGCCTTATGCTGTATGGAGTCAAATGCCTTTTCATAATCCACAAATGCCAGGCATAATGGTGTTTTATATTCATTTGCTTTCTCCATTAGCTGTGATATTACGTGAAGGTGATCCATAGTTGAGAATCCTGTCCTAAAGCCAGCTTGCTCTTTCGGTTGATTCTCATCAAGTATTCTTTCTAATCTGTTAGTAATGACCCTTGTGAACAACTTGTAGATATGGGATAACAAGCTAATTGGTCTATAATTTCCAATTTCTGATTTATCTCCTTTCTTATGCAGCAAAACTATGATTGCATTATTCCACTGCTTAGGCATCACACCTTTTCTAATGCACTTTGTGAAGAGCCTTGCCAGTTTTTGTGTTATGTCTCTTCCTCCCAATTTTAACAACTCTACAGTAACTTCATCTTCCCCCGGGGCTTTCCGATTCTTCATTTTCTTCAATGCATGTTCTACCTCATCAGGAAGAATATCGGGTATGTCGTATGTGTTGCTACTTTGCAATCCATCTTCCCCACTGCTGGTATCATTCCCTCGCTCCTTGTATAATTCTCTATAGTAGTCTTCTGCTATTTGAATTATGCCTTCTCTGCTGTTTATAAGTACACCATCGCTATTCTTCAGTTTCAGTATCATTTGTCTTTCTGTATTACTGCTCATGGCTGCTGATTTAAATCCTTTGTTTTCCCTTAATGCTTGTTCTACTTTTCTTGTGTTAAATCTTCTTATGTCCTCTCTGAGTCTCTTTCTAATGGCTTTGCATAACTCAGTATACTCAATTTTCTCCCTGTCAGTGTTTTTCTTGCTCTTCATTTGTCATCTTTGGTTCATCATGACAAGTGTTTCTTGACTAATTTTTTCTTCTTTGGATTTCTGTTTCCCTATAGGTTTCTTGGGCTTTATCACTTTCAGAAAGTTGTAATATTCCTCGTCAATATCTTGGTCCTGAGCAGTCTGCAGAAGCTCAAACTTGTTCTTCAGTTCCAGTACATACTGCTTTTTCTCCTCCTCTGTTATTTCAAAGACCTTTGTATTATTTACTGGAGTCAGTTTTTTCCTTTCCTTTCCTACATCTATATCAAGTGTACATCTTACCATTCTGTGATCACTTCCAACATTTACCTTATTCAGGACGGTAACATCATTCACAATATATCTTCTGTTAGTGAGGATGAAGTCGATTTCATTACTTGTTAATCCATTTGGACTCTTCCATGTCCACTTTCTGTTCACCCTTTTCTTGAAAAAAGTGTTCATTACTGACATTCCTTGAGATTCTGCAAATTCCACAAGTCTTTCACCTCTTTTATTTCTTTCACCAATTCCAAAATTTCCTATAGTTCCTCTTTCTGCACTGTTTTGCCTTTTTCCAACCTTAGCATTGAATAAGAGATAGCAATAAAAGAATAAGAGATAGCAATAAAAGAGAGAAATTCAAAGTTATAATATGGCAAAAGTTTTATGGCCTCAGAGGAATTATACATTTGCAGTATTACCTTGTGTTTTCATGTTTTTGCAGTATATAAATTGCATTGATATAAACTGCAGTATATAAATTGCATTGCAATATTTTCAAATAACCTCTCCAAATGGTTAATTAGTAATTTGTTTAAAAGATAAGGCTACTCTTGCAACCTGTTTAAGGATTAATAAGCTCCCTGCTTAGATAGAAGGTGGTCTCCAGTGACTTACTCAGACAAAACAGCAGCTTTAGCTATATTATAACTTTGAAAACTGATTTCATATACTGCATGGCAACTCACATCAAACAACTCCTTTACAATTGTCTTGTCCTGAAACAGACTGTCATAGCAGTCTCATCTTTTAAACAAATGGCAAATTAACCATTTGGTGAGCCCATCTGTGTGAAAATAGTGCAATACTAGGACAACCCATAGCAAACAAAAGTTTGTTCTACTGAGAATTACAGCCATTGCACTATCTAATTAATTTAAATCCTGCCTGCCTTCCATAAAAACAGATTAAAGGGCAAGACAGTCTCACAAGATTCTTACAAAGAGACTAGTGTCACTCCTTTTTGCATGGATCCTTAAAGACAAATGCAATCATTGAGTGGAGCCCTGGATTTTTTTCATAATATTTCTGGGATTGTAAGATGTGCCAAATTTTAAAGTGCTGGATTCCAGAGTGAATTACTGTACAATAAATACACAAAATCTAGATACAGTATATACAAACACAAGATTGTAGTTTCCAGAATATTAATATCAAAATCTTCCATAATAAGGCAGCCAATAGTCTCATTGAATTATAGCAGGGAAACAGGCTATTTTACTGGGGGTGGGGTAAATTACTGTCCCTAGCACTACAGAAAAATAGGACCTGTTCTAAACAAATCTCTGGAGATCTATCTTCAATTCTTACAGGGAGGAAACACTTGTATAGGGAAGCACTCTTGTCAAACATAGCTGCTTGGAATGCAATGCTGGGTTGGATTGAAGCCCAGGTTGAACAATCTGCCAGCCAACTACAGTGAACTCTCACTTTACAATCAAATCACTTTGTGATGAACTCTCCTTTCACTATACAACGTGGCAAGCACTGGTTATTGTGATCCTGTTTGCGAATTGAATTTTAATTCTATTAAACGGCGATTCTGATAAGTGAAAATAGGAGGAATATTATCCACAGGCTATAAAAATAAAGATATAAAGCACAAATTTACCCTTTATTACCTTGCCAATTAACAAAATTAAATGATACGTGAAAATCAGAAGAATAGTTTCCACAGGTTAGCAAAATAAAAATAAATTTACACTTACATACATAGCTTAATTACTATTGTGATATGGCCATGCTAATTGATATTTCTGTTCACTAACATGTTTTTTGTTGTAAAATTTAAAACAGTAAAAAAAGATAAGCAATCAATAATGAAGAACACAGCATGCACAAATAGCGACTAACACGATATGCACAAGTGAGATACAGAGTAACAAGTTTACGAAAATTAAAAAATACAAACGAAGAGAAGATTCTGAAAAATTTATTTAAGTTTTTTATATTATTGAAGGTTCCATGGAAGGGGAAACACATTTCACCATAATAATGCTATAAAAACCCACAGAATTCCATCTTTTTTTTTTTTTTTTTTTTTTTATGAAAATCCCAAACACGAGAGGTATTGGAACCTATAGTACTTAGTGCAGTGCTTGGGTTGGAGGTTGAGAAGACAAAAGAAGATATTTGTTGACTGTAGACTGTAATTTTCAGGAAATACGTATGAAGGAAGGTTGTTCCAGAAAAATGGCAGTTGAATGAATAAACGAGGAACATAAAAAGTTGGTTCTGTGAGTTTGAAGTTGGACAGTAAATGGATGTTGGCTGGTGGCGGCACGTGTATGGACTGTTTTGAAAGAGAGAGTGAGAATTATAGAAGCCAATTCAAAAGAACAGTGCCCGTGGAAGTATCTGTAGAAAAGGCATGCAGCAGAAACAGTACGTCTATGAGACAGTGAGTGGAGAGACTCTGTTAGAGAGGAGTCATTAATTAGCCTAACTGCCCTCTTCTGAATGGAATCTAGAAGCCTGAGAGAGGTTTTGGGGGCACCGCCCCAGATGTGGGAACAATATTCCATGGTAGGGCAGATTTGTGATTTGTACAGAGTGAACAGCTTTTAGAAGAAAAGTAACGCCAAGAGTGAAAGAGAAAACCAAGTTTTTTAGATGCAGAGGAAGCAATATTTGTAATGTGCTTCTGCCAAGAGAGATTAGAAGTCAGGGTTATCCCCAAAAGAGATATATCATTTTGCCTAGAAATCGGAGTGTTACCAAAGATAAGCATAGGAGCAGAAGAATCCTTTTTGCGAGATATAAGACAAGACAGAGTTTTAGAAAGATTGAAATCAACTAAGTTGTCTTTGCCCCACTGGAGAATTACCTGGAGATCAGCATTTAAGGAATTGGTAGCGGATATTCGAGAAGTTGAAGCTGATTGAGCAGGGCAAGGTTTCTCAAAATGTAAAGTGGAATGCAATGTGCTATCGTCGGCAAAACTATGAATAGGATTTCCAGTCAATGGATGAAGGTCATTAATATACAACAGGAAAAGAGTGGGGGAAAGAACTGAACCTTGGGGGACACTAGCATTAGTGGAGAAGTTAGAAGACAGTTATGTTTTGTTATTTGGTTTTTAGGAGCATTAGCAACTAAGGCCATATTGCTCCGGGATATGCGGTGGTCATTCCTTGACCTTTCCGCATACTCCGTATTTGGTGGTGACGGGCTCGAACCCCGGTCTAATCAAGAAGCATGTGCTACGCACTGCTGCTCCTTCCCACCTGGCTACGGAGGCGCCTCGTTAGAAGACAGAGAGCCATCTACCATCACCCTGAAAACTGGATAACCAATTACAAAATCCAGCTGGCAATAAGATGGAAGCTTGTTTAGAAGACCTTTATGCCACATACGATCAAAAGTCTTTGAGATGTCAAGAGTAACTGTTTGTGTTTCACCAAACTTTCCCATTGAATTTGTCCATAAATGAGTAACATAAGCCAGAATATCCCCAGTGGATCGACACTGACGGAATCCATATTTGCGATCTTTGATCAGACGGAAGGTTTCTAGGTAGTTTAAGAGTTGGTGGTTAATTGATTTCTCCATTACTTTAGAAAGAGTAGAAGTAATTGCAATGGGACGATAATTGGAGGGATTTGTCACCCTTTTTAGGAACTGGCTGAATACAAGCAAATTTCCAAGCACAAGGAAAAACATCTTTGGAATAAGAAAGTGAAAAAAGGTGGCAAAGAACAGGAGTAAGTTCAGGAGCACAGGTTTTGAGAACAAGTGGAGAAATACCATCAAGACCTGGAGCTTTCTTAGCATCAAGATTCGTCAAAATCCTTCTGACATCCTTTTGACGGAAGACCACAAGAGGCATTGAATGGAGCGTGCTAGGAATGGTGGGAGGTGTTTTACCAAGATCATTAATACGTGAGTTGGTAGAAAAATGGGATGCTAGCAGGTCAGCTTTATCCTTGGCCAAAGTGACAACAGAACCATCTGGTTTCGACAGAGGTGGGAGCAGAGATGGTCAAAAGTTGCGACCAATAGCTTTGGCAAGAGACCAGAATGCTCTGCTACCATTAGGGTAAAAAGCAAATTTTCTACTCTTAGCCTGTTAAAATCTAGTTTGGACTGATTAATAACTGCTTTACAATTGTTGTGAGCTTTGGTGTAGGCAGAAAATGAAACTGAAGAATTGGAAACAAGCCAATTACAATATGCAACAGTCTTCTCTTGAACAGCGTAACACATTTATTGGAAAATCAAGGTTTAGATAAAGGACGAGATTTTAAAGTGAAGTATGGGATAAAGGATTCCATTCCTACAAGAATAATTTCACTGACACGATCTGAGCAAACGTTGATATCAGAAGTTTTGAAACAGTAATCAGACCAAAGAAAAAAAATCTTGCAGGTCATTCCATTTTGCATTCTTGTAATGCCAAACAATATGAGGTTGGGAATAGCCATGAGATAATGGTTCCATTGTAGAAGAGACAATCACCAAGTAGTGATCTGAGGTGCCTAAAGGACCGTTCACTTCAACCGTGTACTTAGAAGGGTTGTTTGTGAGAAAAAGATCAAGCGTGTTGGCTGTATGGTTAGGATTGTCTAGTATTCTTGTAGGTAAATGAACATTAGTAATTGCAAAAGCCTCAGCATCTCGACCAGCTGGATTGGTGTGACTAGAAAACAGAAGCCAGATGGAGTTGTGAACATTAAAATAACCAAGGAAAATTACCTCACTGTTAGGAAAGTTGGACTGGAGAAAGTCAAGTTGCAAAGAGAGGAAGTCAAAGAGCTCCAAGTGATTAGTGGAGTTGGGAGAACGATAGAGACAACAGCTGAATTTTACACAATGAAGTAGAGAGATTTTAAGCCAGAGAAGATCAAAAAGAAGAGATTCCAAATTACCAAGTCTCTGACAGGGAATATCAGAACGGACATATGCACAAGTACCACCTTTGAGGCGAAAGGAATCATACAGCGAATAATTTGGGCAACTGAGATGAGCAGTAGTTGAATCAACCGATAACTGAGATTCTGTCAGAAAAAGTACATGGAGTTTGGCAGACTGCAAGTGGAAATGGACATCGTTGAGATTAGAATTGAGACCACGTATATTTGTGAAATGAACTAGGTAGTGTTTGGGAGATTTAGATCTTTTCGCAGGTAAGCTTACTCTATTAGTTTGATAATTCATGGTGTATTCAATAGTAAGAAAAGTAGTAGGGGACATGGTGTATGAAGTAATGAAATTTTTGGATATGGTGTACACATGGTAAGAATATACCCAGATCCTTGACATAACGTGACTTCGACAATGCCCCCACATACACACTACTCGGACTCCCTCCAGTCACTATCTGGCAGAGTAGAGGTAGCAAGATTATACACTAGCTGATCCAGAAGCCTCCTAAAGAGTTACCAATAGGTTCGGTCCGGTGTACTAACTAGTGTCCGGCCTGCGAACACCGTTTTAGAGCTATACCCTTGAAATGTAATTAAGATTGGATCTTGCCATGTTGTTCATCATAACCTCAAAAGTCATCAGTCATACTGCATAATGGAAGAAAGGAGAAGGGTTGACCGGAACTTAGCTCTAGAGACTAAACATGAGTTTCACCACTTCGAGCCTCCAATAAGCATAAGCAAAGTGGTGGTATTTGCACCGGTTGATGAGAGTCATCTACCACCTAGAAAGTACTTTCGTACCATCTATCAGTACTTTTGCAAATGCAATAAGATCCAAGTTTACTAGCAGTTTATAATAGATTGCACTAACAGAAAAGACCAATAAACCAGAAACTGCAAATTATTTTTATGGTTCACAAAGGCATTCAAAATTGATTCTTATAACTGAACATATGATAACGATGAAAGTGTAGTGCACTGATTTGAATTGGTTTTCTGAAATTTGATTCTATGAAGCGGCTGATTCTACTAAACAGTGATCATGTTAAGCTTAAGGTGCCTACTTATTTCACTTTTTACGATGGGCTTGGCTTACAATTGTCTCCGACCGGAGTACGTGGTCCTTCCTCTCAGCCAATAGCAGTCTTAGTAAGCATGTTGGCCATGTTTTGTTTTGCATCCTTTAGTTGAAGTGATTTTTTGTGTTGTGCTTTAATCACTATATTAGTTTTAATCAATTTTTTTAATCAATACGTACAATTTCCATTATAAAACTCACCTTTTAGAGAGATAAATAGCTTAGTTATATAGCGAAAATTTCAACTTCCTAGGTCTTGGAACGAATTGTCAAAAAACTATGTATTATTGGGTTCACATTACAATATTTCCACAATACAATGGTGTCTGCCAACTGGGCTAGCCAGGTAGGTATAGTGCCTGCCTGGCAAACCAAAGGTCGTGGGTTCGATTCCCACCTCGGGCTTGGATCACAGTAAAATGCGAAAACTTTGGGAGGTGCATTATGGCCATAGAAGCTGATGCGCCAACAACTAACAAGAAAAAAAAAAAAAAAAAAACAATGGTGTCTCTGGAATAGATTAATAACATAAAGGATAGGTCCACTGTCTTTCCCATATATCAGGTGCAGAGAATTTTCCTGCAAATAATTTTACTACGCAAGTTTTTTCTCCGTGATCATATCAGGGAGCCTTTCAGCCCAAGTGGATGGGCCGTGGGCATTGTGCATAGATGTAGTAGAGGTAGTTGATTCTTCTATCATCTATTTCAAAAGTCAAAACTCAGCAGCAAATAGTGATTTCAATGTGGATATCAAAGCAGAAGGCTCATATTTCTGCTCTGTACAGAATGCCTTGATAAGCCTGTGTGGCAACATAATTTTTAGTTAAAGTTAAGTTCACATAAAATAGATGCTGTTTGGCTAGTCACTGTTTTCTTGTCATCTGCACATTTCACTGCACAACACAGTGGGCAAAAGGAAACTTGGCGTCAAAAGTTACTCCAAGGTCTTTATGCTTTTGTACACTGGGGATTCAGATGCCATTGTGAACAGACACCATAGCTGCTGGTGATTTTAGAGAACCATGTTAGCTGATTTAGCTGGATTAATCCACAGTTCCAAAGTTTTTGAAGTACCGTATTTCCCCATGTATAAGACGCACCTTTTTTCGAAAAATTTGGGGTCTTAAAAACTGGGTGCATCTTATACAGTGGTTGTAGATTTTTTTACTTGCATTTCCCGTTTTTTCGCGCTTGTTGTCTTTGCGCTCATTGTTTCGCACTTGTTACCGGTATATTAGGTTACGTTTTGCCATGTTCTGCCCAGAAATGGCTCAGAAAAGATTTTCGTACAGTGCTGAATTCAAGTTAAAAGTGATCCAGTTTGCAAAATTGAATGGAAATTGTGCTGTTGAACGTAAGTTTGGTCCTCCTCCAACTGAGAAAACAATCCGAGACTGGCTACGAGAAGAAGAAACCCTACTGAAAACGCCATGGCAGAAGAAGGCCATTAGAGGCAAGTCAGCAAAATTGCCTGATTTAGAGAGGGAATTGAAGATATGGATTGAGGAGCAAAGGGCAATTGGAATTCCTGTGTCCACAAAGATGGTTCAGCATGAGGCAAGAAGAATTGTTGATGAAAAAGAAGTTACTGATTTCAAAGGAGGACACAATTGGTGCTTCAGGTTCATGAAATGGAATGGACTAAGCATGCGTACACGTACCAGACTTGCCCAAAAGATGCCTGAAAACTATGAGCAGAAGGTCCTTGAATTTCATTGTTTTGTCATTCAATGTCGGAAGACACAACAGTTTGAGTTGGGACAGACTGCAAATATGGACAAAGTCCCCCTTCAATTTGATGTCCCAAGTAACAGAACTGTTGATAAGAAGGGGGTGAAAACTGTAACTGTGAAGACAAGTGGACGTGAAAAGAGCTATTATACAGTTGTTCTAGCTTGTTGTGCCGACGGAACCAAGCTGCCTCCTATGCTGATTTTCAAACGCAAAACAATGCCAAAAGAAGACATTCCTCGAGAAGTGACTGTCCACGTTCGTGACAAGGGTTGGATGGATCAGGATGGGATGAAGATCTGGTTTGAGAAAGTTTGGAGCAGGAGACCAGGTGGGCTCTTAAGCAAACCTGCCCTATTGGTGCTTGATCAGTTCAAGGCACACATAACAAAAAACACAAAAAAGATTGCTGCAGAGCAAAAAACAAAACTTGCCGTCATACCTGGAGGTTTGACATCCCAGCTCCAACCACTTGATGTCAGCATTAAAAACCTTTCAAAGCTGCCATGAGAGACGAATGGAACCAATGGATGAAGTCTTCTGGGGACAATTTGACACCAACAGGAAGAGTGAAAAAACCAACTATAGAAGTTTGTACCTGGGTGAAAAGATCCTGGGATAATATCAAGATTGAGATCGTTGTCAAGTCATTTAAGAAGTGTGGCATTTCAAATGCCATAGATGGAACTGAGGACGAGGCAATATATGAAGACAGTGATTCGTCATCAGACACAGATGAGGACAAGCTAATGGATGGGAGTTTTGACAGTGATGAGTTGTATGAATTTTATGATGAATAAAACTTGAGTTCAATAACTTTATGTAATACATTTTTTTTCAAATTTTGGGCCCCAAAATTAAGGTGCGTGTCTTATACATGGGGAAATACGGTAAGTACCTATCTGGGGTATGGTGTTGTCAATATGTTCTGTAATTTCCTGTACCAATGCCATATGCAGAATTTCTCTCATTACCTTATGGTCACCAGAGCAAGCAATAATATCCCCTCTATTACTCAACAGAGTGGCAATGATGGCTGCAGAAAGAATCCCAAATAGAACTTCCCCTTGCAAAACACCTGCATTAACTTCTCTCATGTAGATTTTATACTCTATTGTCAATTGGATGTTTTGATTCCAAGCAATTCCTATAGAAAATATAGTAAAATTACTGAAATGTGGATACTAACAAAAGCTGCTTCAAGGTCAAGGTAATAACTGCAATTTCGAATTCATTTTCAAACACAAGGATATCATTCATGATTGTGAGTAATTTGTAATGGTGGATCTGTTCCCAATGGCAGATGACTTGTGGAGGATTATGAGGAAGTATTTGCTTTGTAAGGACAACAAGTATTGCTTTTTCCAGAATCAATGCTTTTTGAAGATTTCAAAAAAAAAAACAAAAAAAAACAGTATTCTTTAACATAAACAACTGGAAACAACAATACTATTTTTTTTCTTACAAGTGTATTTTAATACATCTTTTTTTAATTATTGTATTGGGAAGTCCCAGCCAACTTCTGGCAACCCTGTCATGTATTTATATAATATCATAGATTAAAAAAAAAATTAAAAAAAAGAGAGAGAGAAGATGGCTTCTGTAATGTAGGTGTCCACAGATGAGGAATGTAATTCTCAGAGATATCACCGATATTACATTTTAATAAATCTAATGACTTATTTTATTTATTTATTTTTTTTTTTGAATATTCTACAAAATGTTAATTCATCACATAAATCTATATCATTAATATGTCAACGATCAACATTAAGCTATAAAGCGTTTAGGGCGTAAGCCTCAAGCTTTGGAAAAGTCTAGACTATGTATAAGTTAGTGTGAAAGCATCAATAATACATAGCTTGAGCATTGTATTAAGCTTTAACTGTAAATCCATACTATTTTCACAGGCAAGTATCACATTGTTAATTTATTTGTAAGACATTTAATTGAAAACCAAAATTAAACTGTAGAATTTTTCAACATTTTTAAACTTTCTGTGGTTCATGCACATCAACTACCAATTTGGGATGTAATAAGATGATTGATACCAAGATCTACATTCTGCAACAGATAAAAGCATTTTTTCCCCTAACAGACCAAATGTACCCCTATTGTGTTGATCTGTTTTTAGATTATAAAAAATATCTAAGGAATACATAATGCAATCATACTGTATGAGTGAATCAGCAAATGAACCCTGTAACTTTAAATGTCTATAACAAATGACTAACTGAAATCAGTTTTAGTGAACTTCTCATCTTAAATATATGTTTAAACCTGCTATAACAGTTACATGCTTGTGTATCTATGTACTTTCTTCTGTTCCAGCCAATAAAAATTAATGATATTATTGTGCAATAAGTTTGTTTTTATACTGCAATTCCACTTCTTTTGGAAGTCAAGTATCTTAATCATCACAACACTTAACAGTCTAAATAAAACCAAAGGATGACTGAAGTGCTGAGTGCAGACTAGTAACATAAAATAGGTGCATGTATACTTGCATGTATACCAATGCTAGAAGTATAGTAAATAAATTTGATGAATTTGAAGCGTTGGTCAAGACATCAAAGGCGGATATTGTTGGGATATCAGAGACGTGGTGTCACACAGATATAAGGAATGCCGAACTGGAATTTGGGGAGTACAATGTGTACAGAAAGGATAGACAGGATAGGAAGGGAGGAGGTGTTATGCTGTTAATAAAAAAAAACATAAAATCAAAAGAAGTGCATCCAGTTGATATAGATGAACAGTGCACTGTTGAGTCAGTTTGGTGTGACATAAGCACTATGAAAGCAAAAATTAGAGTAGGAGTGTGTTATAGGCCTAATGACTTGAATGAGTACAATGAACAATTGTACAGAGAAATAGTGGGCTAGTAAATCGGAATGTCTTATAATGGGGGATTTTAACTTCCCAGATATTGACTGGAACTTGTGGGTTGGGCACTCACACACTAGTCAGACTTTTGTGGATTTATTGGATGATTGTTTTCTGCAGCAGCATGTTCGAGAGGCAACCAGAGAAAGTAATACTCTTGATCTGGTTATCAGCAGTGATCATTCACGTATTAGGAATTTGCAGATAAAAGAACCACTAGGTGGCAGTGATCACAGTGTACTGACGTGGGATTTACTTAAAGATTTAATTACCGTCAGGGGTAAAGGAAAGGGTTTTTGCTTCCGTAAAGGCGAGTACAGTGGTCTCCGACAGTTTTTAAATTCTGTACAGTGGGATCAACTGACGATGTTACCAACAGTAAATTCTAAGTGGGAAGCATTCAAGGAATTAATCGTGGAAGCTACTAAAAGTTTCATACCTATTAAGAAATATTGTTCAAGGTTTAGGCCTAAATGGTTGTCAAATGAACTAATGAGACTCATAACAGAGAAGAAAAATGCATGGGATGCATATAAATTATCAAGCGACTCAGAAGCCTATGGCAAATATAAGTTAATCTGTAATCAGGTCACAAAGGAGGTTCGGCAGGCGAAGGCAGATTAAGAGAAATCCTTGGCAAAAGATGCTAAGAAAAACAGCAAGGATTTCTTTACTTATATAAACTCTAAAAGGAAGGGGATGAATCTGATTGGTCCACTTGACATCGATGGTTCGACTGTTGACGATCCTGCTCAGATAGCAAACAAACTGAATGAGTATTTTGCATCTACATTCACACGTGAAGAATTATTAAGGTTTGAAAATGGCAGAAGGTTATCAAATTGTATCAAGATACTTAATGATTTTGTAATAATTGAGAGCAAAGTGGAAGAGAAATTGTTGAAGTTAAACGTAAGAAAAGCACCTGGGGTGGATGGGATCTATCCAGTTATATTAAAGGAGGCGGCAAAGCAACTAAGCAAACCCTTAGCCATGATTATGAGAGCATCCTTGGACTCAGGGGAGGTTCCCACGGACTGGAGATGTGCAAATGTATTCCCAATTCACAAAGGGGGATCGAAGGGTGACACGAGTAATTACAGACCAGTTAGTTTAACTTCTCTTCCGGGTAAAATAATGGAGTCGCTGGTTAAAGATGCATTGCAGGATCATCTAGACAAGACTGCATCAATAATTCAGATACAGCATGGGTTTGTTAAGGGAAAGTCTTGTCTGACAAATTTGATAGGATATTATGATGTGGTTACAAAGGAACTGGATGCAAAAAATAATTTTGATATCATATATTTGGATTTCAGGAAAGCTTTTGATACTGTTGCGCATGGAAGGCTACTGTACAAATTGGAGCAGAATGGTATTAAGGGTAAGTTGCTACAATGGATAAAAGGATGGTTAAGTGCGAGAAGACAGAGGTGGTAATCAATGGGTGCTGCTCTTCTTGGACTAATGTTATTAGTGGAGTCCCACAGGGTTCAGTGTTAGGTCCACTGCTGTTTTGTATATTTATCAATGATATTGATGAAGGTATATCAGGCTTAATGTTGAAGTTTGCAGATGATACAAAGGTTGGCAGGGTTGTTAATGACAGTAATGGCAGTGTGCTACTGCAACAGGATCTGGATAATTTGGGCAGATGGGCTAAGAAGTGGCAACTGAAGTTTAACCTTGACAAATGCAAAGTACTGCATATGAGTAGAAGTAACCCCAGAGAAACGTACCAACTGTGTGGTACTACACTTAAGGTGGTAGAAAATGAAAAAGACCTGGGAGTAATTGTGCAGGCAGATATGAAGTTTTCTGAGCAATGCAGACAGGCTGCCAGGGCAGGTCATGGGGTTTTGTCAATGATATATAGGAATTTTGCTAGAAGGGAAAAGGAGGTGATTATCCCTCTGTATAAGGCAATGGTCAGGCCACGCCTTCAGTACTACGTACAGGTCTGGAGGCCTCATTTTAGGAAGGATGTAGATTTACTTGAGTGTGTACAGAGAAGGGCAACAAGATTGGTGAGGGGAATGAAGGGATCCTCTTACCAAGAGAGGCTTAAGTTCTGCAAATTGCAGTGGCTGGAGACTAGGCACCTGCGCGGTGATCTGATTGAGGTATATAAGGCCTTGAATGGGTTGAGCACGCTGAATTCTGATGGGATCCTTCCACTTGTTCAGATTACGAACCTAAGGGGGCATAAATTCAAATTAAGAAAGGACAGATGTAGAATAGATGTGCGGAAATTTGCCTTTAGCCAGCGGGTGGTTAATTGCTGGAACAAACTTCCATCTGTCGTTGTGGAAGTTGATAGGTTGAATAAATTTAAGGAGGAACTGGACATGCATTTAGAGGGAATGGTGTGATTTTTTTTTTTTTGGCTGATGCTGCATAAGCTCATACATTTGCTTTCTTGCATCACATGCCACTACTACTATTACTACTACTGTAGCACGATTTTTTTTACACACTGTCATTTGCACATTAGGAAGGAGAATGGCATGAACTACAAAGCTGAGCTAAAGAGCAATGCCTTTTATTTCATAACTTTTTAAAAATAGAGATAAATAAAAAAAGAAAAACATTTGTAGATAAAAACACTGCCTTTCATTTCATGTATCATTTTCTAAAATTGCCTCACTTTACTCAATACATTTCATACAGCACTTAGCAAGTTTCTGTATTCTATTTTAGTAAAATTCTTTTGGCTGAGAGCCCAACCATTGCTTCGCAGCTGCTTTAGCTTCTTCATCAGCATTGTATCTGTTGCCTTGGAGATATCCTTTAAGCTTGGGAAAAAAAAAAAAAAATGCCACTTCGGGAAAAATCTTAAATATAGGGAGGATTATAGAACAACTTCAAATATCCCAGTGACAAAACTTTTGCCATTGCACAGCGATAGTGAAGCCATATGTGTGCTGAAGTAACATAGTGGTATTGCCAAGCCTTACCTTATTTAATTTTTTTTTAATGTACTATAAATTTATTGGGACTTTTCCAAAAAAACCATGTGTGTACCCTGCACAAACGAAAGATGTTTTATTTTATGTGAAAACAGCTTTGATGAAAATCAAAACCGTTTAAATTTTTAAAATCGAACAGGTAGAATCAAAGCTATGAACGATGTAACCGAATCAACACTAGTGATTGAGTTAGCATCATTTAGGAAGTGACATCATTTGCGTCATTTCCATCTTGCATTTTCGTTACCAATCGGTTTTACTTCAATCCAAAAATTTAGTAGTGCCATTGATGATTTTTTGATGTTTTCACATCAAAAAACATTTTTGGCAGTCAGAAGCTCAATAATTTCACTTTGTTTGCATTACATGTTTAATGGTGGTTCCATTTAAATCAGAATAACTTGTAAATGAACAACCACACAAAAATGCTACTGTGCATATATAAACTATTGGCTACAAGGAATATCTAGCTGGAACTTGCTCCAGCACCTAACACTAAGGTTATGAGTTAGCATCATTTAGGAAGTGACATCATTTGCGTCATTTCCATCTTGCATTTTCGTTACCAATCGGTTTTACTTCAATCCAAAAATTTAGTAGTGCCATTGATGATTTTTTGATGTTTTCACATCAAAAAACATTTTTGGCAGTCAGAAGCTCAATAATTTCACTTTGTTTGCATTACATGTTTAATGGTGGTTCCATTTAAATCAGAATAACTTGTAAATGAACAACCACACAAAAATGCTACTGTGCATATATAAACTATTGGCTACAAGGAATATCTAGCTGGAACTTGCTCCAGCACCTAACACTAAGGTTATGAACTAAAAAACATTGAAAAACAGCTTGTCAAAAGTAGAAAAAAAAAAAAAAAAAAAAAAAAAAAACAGATTTTAAATTGAACTTTTTTTTCCTTTTGGTTTAATTTTCTCTTTTTCATTTTTTTCAAATTTTGTTTGAAATTTCTTCATTAGTCTGAAATTTGGTGTCAGCCTCTAAAAAAGTCATGGGTTTAGTAAAGATTCACATTCACCTAGAATCTCCCCCCCTCCATGACAGCAGGCTGGAACCAGGCACATCCATTGTTGTTGTTATTTTGGTTTTTAGAAGCATTAGCAACTAAGGCCATATTGCTCCGGGGATATGCAGTGGTCATTCCCTGACCTTTCCGCATCCTCCATATTTGGTAGTCACAGGCTCGAACCCCGGTCTAATCAAGAAGCGTGTGCTATGTGCCCACCTGGCTATGGAGGCACTGGCACATCCATTACATTTTTTTTTTTTTTTTTTTTTAACATAGTTACCAAGCAAGGAAGATACATTATTTCTGTCATTTAATGAACACACTTCCATAAGCTATTTTTGCAGAACACCTCTGATGATTTCCAGGTGAAAAATAACTTCCCAGATAGGAAGTGGAAGAAATTTGAAGGGATAATGTCAGAAATGTATGACATACAAGCACCACATTAGCTTTCCATCTAAGATGCAGAATGTGAATTGTATTCAGAGGCAAAATTATGAGGGTAAAGCAGCACCATAACTCTGGTCAACATTCTTTAACAACTGAATGCAAATGGGTCAAAAGGCCGCAACAATATATCCCAATGACACCAATGTCCCTTTGTAGAAATCAGTGAGGATCACAGCATGCTATTCAAAGAAAACTAACAGCATTACCTTTCCAATAGGGTGCCTATATTTTTGCCTTTTTCAAAGTCAGTGACTGAGAATGTTTCCATTTTTTGGAATGGTTTTACCTTAGCTTCATGTTCAAATGGTGGATTTAGAAGTCATCTAGTCACTAGTCATGAAAAGAGGTTATCTTGGACACTGTTGCATGCAATAAAAAATTGCTCTGTGCAATTCTGTCTTCAAATTGTTCAATCTTCCTTACATATTCTGGAAAGGTGACAAAAGTTAAAGGATCCACTGAGAGAAATTATATGCAAATGTTTTGTTTGTTTTCCACAGTCCTCTGAGAGTGTACTAGTTCTTTGTGAACTGGTACATAACAAAAACATAGCTGCTATGTAACAGCTTCTTCATATTCTCCTTTCTGGACAGCAGTTGTTGGGTATCCTAACATCATGAAAATTAATATGTTCCCACTTAAACTGCCTATCCAAATGCTATTCTATTATAATATTACAGGATGGACAATCCATACTTACATTACTAATGCACTTATTTCCTCATGAATTATTCCTAAATTTTTCCCACTGAAGAAACAGGAATGGATGACAATTCATTAGTAATGTAAGTATGGATAAATGTAAGTCAAGAATTGCCAATAAAGAAATTTATAAATCAGTACCTTATAAAAGCTACAGTAATAATTTTTATTAAAAAATAAATTATTTTATTTAAGTGTTATTATTTTATTTTAATCATTTTTATTAAAAATCATTACTGTAGCTATTATAAGAGTCAATTTTGGCTCTTATAATAGCTACAATTATAAGTCCAACACATTGATACACTTTAAATTTGCATCAACTGGTAATAAATTATATTACGAAGTATGGTATCTTATGGTTATATATGGTATATTTAATGGGGGGATACAATGCCTTTTTCATTAATTACAAAGTAAAAAATGAAAAGAATTACACAGTTAATATAGCACATAATTATGATTAATTTTTAATTATAATCCCTTTTATCCATTTGACTATAACATAGTTTTATCTATCCTATAAACAGGACTCTACCATTTTGTACAGTGGCTTAACTTGGAATGGGGGAAGTCAAACACATTCCATCAAAATGATGGAAGGTGCTTGAACATTCAAGCTTACAGGAAAGACATTTGCACATCACCAATCTATACGAACCTCCCCTGAATCTAAGGATGCGCTCATAATTGTAGCCAAAAGTTTGCTTACCTCTTTACTATTTCTTTTAATATAATTGGATAGATTACATTAGTCTGAGGTTCCTTATTTTCTTTTAACTTCAGCAATTTCTCTTTCACTTTCTTCTCAGTCATCCCAAAATCATTTAGCTCCTAGTTATAATTTAGTGTGCTTCTGGCATTCCCACCCCTAAAAACTATATTGTGGGTGAATGCAAATTATTTATTCAACTTGTCAGCAACCTATTTATTCAGTTTGTCAGCAACCTAAATGTGACCATCATTAGTTATGTTATTCATATCCAGTGGGCCAACATTGTTCATCCCTTTCCTTCTATTCTTCACATAAGCAAAGAACTCCTTACTACTTTTCTTTGCATTCTTAGCCAAGGACTTCTCATAATATGCTTTAAGTTCCCTAATCCCCCCCTAGTGACTTGATTGCAGACTAGTATATACTTATTATATGTTTCTGTGTCTCC
The DNA here is from genome assembly GCF_048544385.1 of Mastigoproctus giganteus. Classification (NCBI taxonomy): domain Eukaryota; kingdom Metazoa; phylum Arthropoda; class Arachnida; order Uropygi; family Thelyphonidae; genus Mastigoproctus; species Mastigoproctus giganteus. The sequence goes on along the minus strand of NC_143584.1, from coordinate 183,226,513 downwards.
TGCTGAATTTATAATCATTCCAAGCATTTTTCTTTTCTGCTGCTAGTCTCATCAGTTCATCTGACATCCATTTAGGTCTAAATCTTGAACAATATCTTAAAGCTTATTAGCTTCTATGATTAATTCCCTGAATGCCTCCCACTTAGAATTTGCAGTTGGTAATACCATCAGCTGATCCTACTGAAAGGAATTTAGAAAAAGACCATTGTAGTCACCTTTACAAAAGCAAAATCCATTCCCTTTACCCTTGACAGTAGTTATATCTTTAAACAGATCCCACATCAATATTTTATGAGCAATGTGGTTGTTTTTCTGGATATTTTTAATGAATGAAGAGTCACTAGTGATAATTTGATCAACAGTACTGCTTTCTCTTGTTGCCCCTCTAACATGCTACTGTAGAAAACAGCCATCCAACAAATCCAAAAAATTTCTGTACTGTGCGAGTGATCAAACCACAAGTTCCAGTCAATATCAGGAAAGTTTAAGTCCCCATTAAAAGACTAGTTTTGTGTCCACTTTATTTGGTCTGTTCATTATACTCATCTGAGCTATTTGGCCTATAGCAGATGCCTATTCTCATTTTAATTTTCCCTGTGCTCATATCACACCAAACTGATTCAAAACTGCACTGGCCAACCACATCATCCAAATACAATGCCTTAGATTCTATGTGCTTCTTAACCAAGAGCATTTAAAACTTATTATTATTTTTAATTATTATTATATTTTTTATTGCAGAAAAAGACTGTGGCTTCCTTGCACTATGAGATTAATACTAATACCCCCACCTTCCCTCCATCCTTCCTATAGTCATTGTACTCACCATATTCAAATTCTGCATCCCTTATGACTGAAGTACCATGTCTGGCATTTCTTTGGCTACTGATGGTTAAAATCAAAAAACTTGGTGAACCACATATGTACAATCATATTATAAAAGCCTACATTTAAAAAAATGAAAATAAAAAAAGTTAAACAATTAATTTTTAAGATTAAGCCATACCTCCGTCGTTTGTCTGCTCTCTCTCTATCTCTATCTCGACGTCCATCTAGAAACAGTTTTAAATCATCCTCATCAGATGCCATTCTAAAGTACAAAAAGGGTATCAAATAATAAAATTAGAAATGGCACAGATGTTAACAATTCTGAAGAACTAACAAGTACTAACAACAGAAACATTTTTTAATTTAATTTAACCTTAATTTATTTTGAACTGTTGGCAATTTATAATTAAAATGATATGATTCAACTAGATTCTTTTTGTACCTTTAATAATGATAAGATTAAATGGAAGAAACTTTCAATCCCTATTTCATTCATACTCAAGTACTACAATATAGTATTTCTGACAAAAAGTATCTTGTACACATATATATTAAAATTTGGTAATAATCAAACTGTTCTACTTGTTTTAGTACCACTGTATTCCTATTTTGAAATCTCTCATTTTTAGTTCATATTCAGCACATGATATCCCAAGAGAACTATAGCCTTGTAATCTTATGACACAATAAACTGGATTTATTTATTTAAAATCTGATAAATTTATTTATTTAAAAATCTAAAAGCCTGGACTTGTAACTGTGCAATTCTGGAAATTGCACAGTTACAAGTCCAGGAAAATACCAGATGGTCCATGCTATTAAAGAGCTAGTGGGCCAATTCACATGAAAATATATTGTGTTTTTAAATTAAATTAACAGTGCCAATTAAAATTTAAATAAAATAAGAAATGGTTATTTTATATATAACATAAAACTATAAATTATATATTACTATAAATGGACAACTTAAACAGTGGCCTGTGCAGATTCCCAATTGTGCGTGGACTACATTGATAATATAGTCTATGTCAGCAATAAACTCAGCCGCATGCAATAATTAGACTGTATAATACCACTCTGTAATGTTGTTTCACTTGTGACACAATATATTCAAATCAGGCATACAAAATATAAAAAATGTAGCTTATCCATGTTGAAATGCAAAAATTTAGTTGAAGAAATGCAATGAGAGGTCAGGCTTGAAAACTATATTTCCCAATATTTCTGTTATACAGAATTTAAGGCTGAAAATTTGAATTATATGATAGCTAAAAGTGAAGCAATGAAAACCTCTCAAAACAGTAAAAAATGTATTATTAGAAGGAAGCCAAGCTATTCAGTGTCAGGGAGTAACAATGTTTATTCTCCTAAAGATAAGAAAATAAGCACTAAAAAAATGATCAAAGTAGACAATTTTACAAAGTGTATTATTTGTTTTAAAATCCATGATTTTGTTAAAAGAATTCTTCTCACATTAAAATGCTTTTTAGTAGAAGTGAAAACTCTTGCTTTTAGACTGGCAGAAAATATCTTTAAACTCTACTTAAAGAAAAACCCTACTTTAAAATTGCCAACCTTGGAGAAAACTGTCATTGAAAAACTGAAAATAGTGGCCATGCAAGAACAATACTTAGGGAAAATGTGATGAGCCAGATAAGGCAAAAAAATAATTTAAATTGATGAGACAGTAGCTAGGTATTGGCACCTGATGAAAGCAGTGTACTGCTGCCAAACAATACAGGCCATTACCTAATTACTGTTTCATGCTGGAGGAGGTAAGTGGGTTTCTAAAAAACTCATTATGAATTTTTAAATCAAGACAAAAGACTATATGAACTTTGAAAATTTTTTGAAGTGGACAGAAGAAAAACTCATATTAAATTGTTCACCTAACTGTATAATTGTAATTATTATTATTATTAGCCATATGGTACAAGGAAGCCTGAGGCTTATGCTGCACCAGCCAAAAAAAAATTCTGAGTTACCCTGTGTGTGTGTGTGTGTGTGTGTGTGTGAGAGAGAGAGAGAGAGACGTAGAAGGAAATCACAAGTTTTTTTTTTTTTTTGGTAGTTGTTGGCACATCGGCTTCTGTGGCCATAATGCACCTCCCAAGGTTTTTGCAGTACTTTGATCCAAGCCCGAGGCGGGATTTGAACCCGCGACCTTTGGGTTGCCAGGCAGGCACTTTACCCACCCAGCTAGCCCGGTCGGCGAAATCACCAAGAAAGAGAAGAATGATGATATCCAGCTGAGGACCCTGGGTGTGCCAAACCCATACTCACCAGATGTGAGCTCCTGGGGTTAATAATGGATAATGCTAGCTATCATTATATCCAATGAAATAAAAAGCCAGGTGGTGCCATATCTCTGAAAAGAAATACACAGCAATGGTTGCAGAACAATGATCTAAAAAAATAAGATACATAAAAATATTATGTTGCAATGATCTAAAAAAATAAGAATTTGGAACTGATAAATAAAACGCCATCATCAAAAAAAAAAAAATCTGTGAAATCTTAAATTTTTAAAGCTTGTGGGCATATCATTTTGTTTATAGACCTCAGTAAACAAAGATTTCAATCCAACTGGCTTATCGGGAGGGGGGCATAAAAGTCTGAACTGAACTGAACTGCTTCAGAAAACACTGCAATAGCCCTGAATACTGTGAAAATACTAGCACAGAAACTGTTTCTTGAATACACACCAGATAAATTAAAAAAATATTGCAAACATGAAAGTCAAATTGAGGATGAAACTGATAGCACAACAATACTTATTATACCTATACCTATACTTATCAATAAGTATAAGTATAGTAATACACTATCGTAAATATAGTAGAACTGTCTTCTTAAAAGTCTGAATGCAATCCTAAAATTTTTCCATGTGAGACGCACATTTTGCTGATTATTTTGTAACAAAAAAAGGGAGAGAGAGAGAATCTTTATTGCAACTAAATGAATACAATGTACATATATAGATTTAAGTGAAGTTGCAATTGTCCCGTCACGACCAACAGCCAGGGGCTAAATGTTATACATCAGGAAAAAATTAGTATAAGGACTTTTTTGTGATAATTATTTACTCGTACAAATTTGTAATTTATAATTTAGGACCTTGTCAACATCACAGTTTAAAACGCTGTGTTACATGATACACATATTAAGTAATTTTAACATTCTACAAAAAGCATATAATAATATTGCATTTGGCTCACAATGGAATGAAAATTTTATTTTTTCAGTCACTCTACAAGCTGGACAAATAACAAAAAACCCAAAATTACAATAAGCCGGATAGTTTAAATGGTGGCCTTTGCTTACTCATCATGAAATGAACTTTTCTGAAATTCTGATATTGTTTATTCTGTAAATGTTATTTTCTCTATGAATACCATTTAAGTTTTAAAAAATAGATGTCTCGTTGAAAGAAATTCCTATTTAACCTTTTAATGCATGAATTACTATAATAAGGATGTTCTAATAAGCTTACAGCAAAAAAAAAACTATGCCTTGTCAGTTATACTCCAGATTATGGGTACACTTCCGGAGGAAGTGGCTTCTTCTGCTTGACTCCATCCTGAATTACTAGCGTAAACTAACCTAACCTTTTTTCACTAGCCAAAAATGAAAGTCTATTAAAAAACCCACCCTTCTTTTGCTTGAATCCATCCCGAATTTAGCCAAGCCTGCAACGAGGTGACAAGGTGTACCCATAATCTATGGTTCAGCCGCTTTGTCAGCTGCACTCTACCCCTTACCGCAGATCTCCCCACTTTGGTGTGAATTCGTTTCATGCTGACTGAGCAAAGGTCACCACTTAAGCTGCTAAGCTATACTGTAATCTTCAATATTTTTTTTGCATAACTTCATTTTTTAGAAAAAATAATAGTACATGTTCCTATTAACTTTACACAGAAACATGGGCTCACATACTTTTTTGAATTCCAGGGCTGATTCTGTATGGTGTTTTAGATATAAATGCAAACTTAATATTACAAAATGATATAGCTGTTTTTATGTGATTTTAATTGTTAGAATGCTAATATATCGACAATGGGGCCACTTAAGTTAAGCTGAAATTTCTTGCCTGATATAAACGTTATCATTATATAAATGAAACCACTAAAGTTTCACCATGTTACACCATAGCACTGCAAACTGTATGCCGAGACCTGCTTTTCTGATATTTCATGCTGCCAATCATTCAATGGAAAAACGTTGTCTGCTGTGTTAATGGCATTTAAAGGGCGAACGGTCAGTTTGCATTTTACTTTACAAAAGCCATAAAATAACAAAGCCGCCCTCTCGATTTTATCAACAAGACAGAAAAATGTCCAGGGATTTAACAATTTCCATGGTAGCTAGACTCAGTAAGGTAATGTTCCATGAGTGAAGGCCCAGTTTAAGAAAATGAAACCACTAAAGTTTTCAAAGAGCCCTCAAATTTTGCGAGCGATCCAAAGACGAAACTAAACTTCTACCTTGATTCAAAACTAAGATACAGAGAACACTTACTTGAACAATATTTATGAGGATCTCATAAAACCGGAAGGTTCTTTCTTAGAACACAAATATTATTTCAGGACCTTTACAGTCAATGTCCGCTACATACAACCCTCACCCAATCGACACCATCTCCATTTTTAAGTTTAAACATTTATTATCAGCAATTTTAAACAAAATTACAGTTGCCATTTACACATCATAACAAAACGTTTGCTAAAAGTCGATATAATTAACTGCTGCCACCTGCTGGTCAAAATAGGATGAAGTTAAATAATAAAAAATAGCATAGAACCCATCTTACAATGACAGGTATTATCGATCAATACACTACTGTACCAAAATATTAGAGATACATGTACGTAATACTATTCATAGAGAACCCCTTAATAAAATTTTATCACAAGACAAAATGGCAAACTTTTTATGGCTAAATAATACTGCTGCATGTGTTTCAGTGAGTCAGGCACTTATGATATTTGCACAAATGGATTTAGGCTGACCATTTATCATGTAACATAACCAAATAGAGAATAGTAACATGTACACATTCGGTTTTTCAAAAATATGCTGCTTTTTAATAAGTTCTTTGACAACAAATCATTTATCAGACAACTCATCATAGGATTTTGGAAGTGCTCTTTGCTTCCAGTGTCTCTTTACTACCACATGGTAAAGACACATTTAATAAGGATTTCATGCATTAGTCTATCTAAAAATATCTTTCAAATACATTTAATAATGCAGTCTTAGGGCGAAAGTTTTTGTTACGACTCTTCTCCCGGTTTTAGAAGGTGCAGTCTCTGCGACAATTTCTGAGGCCAAAACAGCATTACTTTTGCTGACAATTTGGAAGTTATACAGAAGTACAGTAGGTTGCGATACTTCAGTTAAAAAGTTCAGGAAAACAAATAAAACTTAGTTCAAGTTATACTACCAAGATCAACGATTTTATTCTTTAAACACAAATAAATCTGAGTCTTGACAATTTCTGTTCAAAAACAAAAACAGAGTATCTCTGAGAATAAACAGAGTAATTAATGACAAAGACAAAGTAACTCTCAAGATATACAGGGTAATTAATGTTCAGTGACAGATTTAGGTTGTCAGGGAACCAAGGCAAAGTTAATAGTTGGACTTACCTTACAGACATCTAGCGAAGGTAGGGAGTCTTACGAGCAATCCCTGGTGCACCCTTATAGGGAACCCCAACTAATATCTAGTACCCTATGCATAAATCTGGTCCTTGATAATGCACTACTCAACATGCAACAGAACATGCAAAAAATGTGGTGTAACACGTGCAGCTTGCAATGAAGTGCGACAAAATTTGGTATGGTGGTGTACCATAAACGATGAAATGAGAAGAAAGCGAGAAACTTTTTCAGAGATAGAAGGAACATTTGTAGGGATTGTAAAAGAATTACCAAAAAAGTTGACATTACAGAAGTCGATACGAGATGTTCAAAAATATGGTCACATATCATCAGTACTGCGTTGGATCCCCTCCATAGGCTAAACAGGCCTGACAGCGGTGATCATGCTTGATATAAGGGTGTCCATCAGATTCTGTGTTGGAGTGCAATGCGACGCCCAAGGGCGCCCCATACGTGGTCAATCTAATTTAAGTCTGCTGATCGTGCTGGCCGCAGAAGTCGTTGGATATCTTCAGTTTCAAGATATTCCACCCCCACTTGAGTTCTATGAGCAGTGCGTTATCCTGCATGAAAAGAAAATCTGAGTCAACCGCACCCCTAAAAGTCACACATACGGTTTGAGGATCTGCTCTCCGTACCTATGCGTAGTTATGGTACTCCTATCGAAATCATGAAGAGCAGTGCAGCCGTTAATCATTATTCCGCCCCACACGAGAACACCGTCTCCACTGTAAATGTCCCTTTCTCTGATGTTAAAATGATGGTACCGCATTCCTCGTTGTCTCCAGATGAAATAAAATCTAGAATTTCTTTGTAGACTAAAACAGGGTTCATCAGAGAACAGAACTGAACTCCATTTTTCAGGGCTCCTAGTCACATGTTCATGACACCAGTTTTGACGAGCTGTGCAGTGGTTTGGCGTTAATGGAAAAATTCAAACTCAAATTATTATATTAGGGTTACCCCTAATTAATTATATAAACTCCTATTTTTATCTGTAAATTACGTGTGTTCACTGGTCGATTTGCCTGCTTTGCTGAACAAAAAACCCCAGTTTTTTGAGAAAAAAACCTTGCTATCTACGCTTAAGACTGGCCAACTCAACCACGGAGTGAAAAAAGCCCTTTAAACTTCCTCGCGTCATCGACGGAATTCGAACCCGGATCTTTTCCGCTCGGTGTGGGGAGGACGGCGAAGATATCACTGTGTTACCCGCGCAGACAAGTGGCGTTAATAGGATACAGACCACTAGCCTCCTTGCGTAGAGTCCACTTCAATTGAGCCTTCTTAACACAGTCCGGTTGGAAATGCTTTAATCTGTGATCGCAGCAGCCTCAAGAGACAATTGATAACAGAATATCGTAGGGTTCAGTCTTGCTGTTAGAGTCAGATAGCGGTCTTTTCTGGTTGACGTAGCCTTCGGGTAACCATGGCCAGCTCTTCTTGTAATGGTTCCTGTGTCCTGAAACTGTTTCCATAGCGCCGAGACGACACTGCGTGACATATTAAGCCAACATGCCATCTCCTCCTGCGATTGCACAGCTTCACGTCGTCCAATGCCTGCTCAAAGAATCATCTAAACGGCGGTGACTGCGTGATCCTGAGCACTGGCGATGTGGTTACCCAACTGAGCAAGCCAAAAAACGGGAATAAAGTGATATTGTCACAACCCGTGTTTTTCATAGGCATGAATAATTTGCACAATGTGCGGCTCTGTAAGGTGGTCGATCGGTTTTTATTTAATACTCGGAATTTTCATGTTGCTGTGTTATGCCTGTGACATCAAATATTCGCTTTCGGCGACACTGATCACAATAAAATATTCGTGAAAAACATTTTTTTCTGTTAATTTTGTCGAGCAGTGCATTAAACATATAGAGGAAAATGATGGGGAGATAGCGAGGGAGAAAACATACATGCCTGATATCTTTGGCACAGTTACAACCGAAACTGCAAAGACCTCGAACTGGACTGACCCAATTAATCATATACTAGAAGAATTATTTCCTGAGGATGATTCCGCAGGGGATCTACCAGAGCATTCAGCTATACGAATGGCCAACAAAACCTATGAGACTAAGGCAACTACCCACCCCTTCACCATTGATAAACTGTCGGCAGTGATTAATAGGATCAATCCCGAAAAATGCCCTGGGATGGATCTAATAGAATATGTTTTTATTCTATGTTTCTTCAATCTTAGACCGCTATACCTACAATTACTGTACAATAAATTCTTGCAAGACGGAGTATTTCTCAAAATTTGGAAAGTAGCTCTCCTTCAGTTCATCAGGAAACCTGGTAAACCCCCTGACGACCCTCGCTCCCTCAGACCTATTGCCCTCCTGGCAAATTTCGGGAAAATACTGGAAAGACTCATGGCACTAAAAATCATGCAATTGCTCTGTGAACAAAACCTCTTCTCCCCAGCAAAATATGGTTTTATGCCAGGGCACTCTTCTGAGGAGGCGCTATTTGATCTGGTCCTCCACACAGAAAATTCTACATCCAAATATGAACTGGCTATCTTTGTTGATTTCGAGGGCGCCTTTAACACTATCTGGTGGGACAGTGCATTGTCCCGCCTCCGTCAGGCTCAGTGCTCCCTCCAGCTATATCAGCTCTTTTGAAATTATTTCACATAGCATAAGATAGTAGTTAAATCCAACTTCCTGCGGGTAACCAGATCGACCTCTCGAGGGTGCCTACAGGGTTCTGTCCTAGGGCCCCATGTCTGGAACATGGTCCTCCACCGCTGGCTCACGAAACCCTTGGATGAATGTAAAATAGTGGGGTTTGCAGATGATCCCACTATCGTTGTTCCTGGAAAATCCCGCTTTGACCTAGAATGTAAAGCAAATCGTATCCTGTCCGATCTCAACTCCTGGACGGTGCTCAACAAACTACGAATCAATCCGAATAAAACAAAAATGATGCTCTTCAAATCCAAGCTAGATCTCAGATGCCTACCACAAATTAAGATCTCTGGAAAGTAACTCCCGATCGTAACATTGGCGAAAGTCCTGGGGGTGATTGTTGATCACAAGCTGAGCTTCCACCGACATCTTATGTACTTAGGGATCAAGGCTAAAAGATTCTCAGCGGCCATCATTAGATTTTCCAGATGTGACTGGGGATTCTGAAATAAAACTCTGTCTTTATACTACAGAGCAGTCTTTTTTCCTATTGTGACATATGCGGCTGGAACGTGGTTTCATAGAGTGAAGCTAGTCACAATAAAAGACAAACTTAACTCCATCCAGCGAAGCATGCTTTTGTCTACTCATAGAATTTGCCGGACAGTGTCCACAGCTATCATTCAACTGATTGCCGGAACATTACCCCTGGATTTGTACGTCATCTATCGAGGTCTGAATTTCAGGATCAAGAAGAAAATTCCAACTAAAATCCTTGAAATTGAACTGAGTCTAAACAGCAACCCCAAATCCGAAAGACTCAAGTGCTACAATGAACTAATAAACATTTGGCAGACCAGATGGGATACCTCTGTAACAGGCACCATCGCTAGAAACTTCCTTCCAGAGGTCTCGTTTACTGCAACGAAAACTGTTAAGTCCTGGCTGTCTCTGACCTTGGAATCCTGCTTCTTGTTCACTGGATACGGCTCCCTCAACGAGAAGCTTTTTCAGCTAAGACAGTGTACAACAGATAGCTGTTTCTGCAGAGAAAAAGGAGAACTGGCAGCATCTCCTACTTGAATGTCCGCTGTATGAATACATAAGAAGAATTCTTACACAGGCAGTACCAAACATCACTGAGAATCAACCGGACCTCCTACTCTAAACACCAGAAAATTCTCTCAGCGCTGCTGACTTATGCTGCACGGGTCTTTGAGCGTAGAAGGCGAACCATGCTGAAGCAAGACACGTTAGAAATACTTGTGCAGCAAACTGCAAGTCCACAGTGAAAACCTTTTTTCCCCTTATTATTATTTATATAATTTTTTATTTATTTATTTTATTTTATCTGTCGTAGCGTTCTGTTATTATTTATTTTTTTTTAGTTTCTTATTTTATTATTTTTCTTTTTAGTTTTATTTATTTATTATTATTTTTTATTACTTGTTATTTTTTATTTATTTATTTTATTATTATTTCTTTATTTATTTATTTATTTTATTATTTTTTTTTTCTTTATTTATTTATTTTATTATTATTTCTTTATTTATTTATTTATTTTATTATTATTTCTTTATTTATTTATTTTATTTTATTGTTTTTTTTCCTTCATAACGTGCACCACGAGTGTTTGTTTTTTTTTTTCTCCCTTCCCCCATCTGGAATGAGCCCCCAGAGGATCCTGGCCCACCTTCGGGCAACACTAGGTGAATCAGCGTCTCTTTTGAGACGGTAGGTATTTTACTGGGACTGGCCCACCTTCTCGTGGTGTGGACGAGTACCCAGAATCATCGGTCCAGGTGACTGTTGCTTCTGGGTAGCCAAGCGGCCAGACACAACAACAGAACACACAAACCTACGTCACACACATATCTGGCCCATTTGTAGTGATAGTGTTCTTCACAGAGAAACGAGGCGGAGTTGAACAGACGTTCTAGCTTCCCCCCATTACATATACACATGTCCAATGGGGGTAAAGTAATCTAGATCCAATGCTAGTTATATTAAGCTAAAGAAGTCAATACGGATTTTTTATTTTTTTTATGCTTAATTAACGTTGTAATTTGTAGCAAAGCAAAAGCTTTAAGTGCCATAATTACACGGGTATGCATTAATAGTTTAATATTAATATATATATATATATATTTTTTTTTTTTTAAATTATAGTTTAAAAAATAATGCAGGATCATCTCGACAGTAACACTATTATTTTATTTATTTTTAAGCCACCCGAATAATTAAATTCATCTGCCGTGCTGTGTCTTATGTCTGTTAATTGCATGTGTTCTCTGGTCGATTTGCCAGAGACGAAACACCCCAGTTACTGGGGGAAAAACCTTGCTATCTACGCCTTAGACCAACTAACTCAGCCACGGAGTGAAAAAAACTCATTAAAATTCCTCACGTCGTCGGTGACGATACAACTGTAGTAGCACAGTGCACGGACTCTCGACAGTGACAGCAGTCCCAGCACGGATTTGTTAAGGAGAGATCTTGTCCAACCAATCTGATTACCTGCTACAGTGGTCTCCAAACTTTTTTGGTCGCGCACCCTATTTTACTTAAAAGGACTAGCGCACACCCGGAATAAAAAAAAAAAAAAAAAAAAAAATATATATATATATATATATATTTTTTTTTTATTTATAAATCATTTACATGGAAGGCATTGCATCTAAAATTACATTTATAAAATCAAATATAATTTTAAAAGATCACAAATAAAAAAAATACAAAACAAAGTTAAATTGAAGTTCAAGCACAAAATGTATGTATTTGAACGTGCATGATCGAATAAAGCCGCGCGATCAAACAAAGCCGCATATTGAAGTATTAAAAACAATTATTTATAATTTTTATTTTCAATAACGTTTCGGAAAACTAAAGTTTTCATAATTAATAAATATTGATTTATTGCGGATTATCTCGCGCACCCCATGGATCATCTCACGCACCCCTAGGGGTGCGCAAACCCCATGGATTAATGTTGATAGTGAACCCGTTAGAGTTCAGTGTTAGGCTCTTTAATGCTTTCTAAATTTATTACTAATGTTGATGAAGGCATATCAAATTTAATGTCTAAGTTTGCTGATGATACAAAGGTTGGTAAGGTGGTTAATTACAGTAATGAGGTCCCATAAGTGATCCAAGAAAAACATTCCAGTTGGGCGATGCCATACTAAGGGTAGTGAAGAACGAAAGAGACGTAGGTGTAACTGAACAGTCCAACATGAAGTTCTCTGAGTAGTAGAGCAGGAATTTACCAGCAGGTACAAGGAGGTGATTATCAAATTGTAAAAAGCAATGATTATGCTGCAGCTTGAGTTCACTACTGTATACAGGTCTGAAAGTCTAATTTTAGTAATAATGTAAGTCTTTCGGAACGGACGCAAAGAGCAACAATGTTGGCTGTGGGCATAAGAGGTTACATTTACCAAGAAAGACTTCCATTGTGTAAATTGCTGCATCTAGACACTAGGCACTTGCGAAGAGATCTAACTGAAGTGTTAATTTTTTTTAAATGGATTGAGTAAACTTAGTATTAATGGTATCCTAATTCTTTCGCAGATGGCACACGTTGTTGTTGTGGTAGGGTTTTAGAGAATTATTGACTAGAGCCATATTGCTCCGAATATACTGTCTGTAAATAGCATGTGCTATGTGATAGATTTTTTTGTTTTCTGGACGAAAAACCCGTTTCCGGAAGGAAAAAAACCATGCTACCCTCGCCTGAGACCGACTAACTCAGCCACGTTACGAAAAAGGCCTATTGAAATTCCACGCATTACTGATGGGATTCGAACTCAGTTCTTTTCCACCTGGTGTGAGGATGACGGCGATTATACTAATTGTGCTCGAAGGCTCTGCACGCAAAGATATTTTTGCAACACTTTAACGAGTTCTGAGAGAACCTAAAATATTTCAACCAGTCAGTCAATGTTAAACTTCAGTAGCTACTTCTCAGCTCATCTGCTCAACTTTTCCAGATCCTGTTGCAGAAGCATACTATCATTACTGTTATTAACAACCCTTTTTGGGATTGTCAAATTTCGAAGTTACAGTAAATGCTAGGAGTATAGTCAATAAATTTGATGAATTTGAAGTTCTGGTTAAGACATCAAAGGCGGATATTGTTGAGATATCAGAGACGTGGTGTGACACAGATATAAGCAATGCAGAATTGTAATTTGGGAAGTACAATGTGTACAGAAAGGATAGACAGGATAGGAAGGGTGGAGGGATTATGCTGTTAGTTAAAAAACACATAAAATCTAAGGAAGTGCATCCAGTTGACATAGATGGACAGTGCAATGTTGGGTTAGTTTGGTGTGACATAAGCACTGGGAAAGCAAAAATGAGAGCAGGAGTAAGTATAGGCCTAATGACTCTGATGAGTACAATGAACAATTATACAAAGAAATAGAATGGGCCAGTAAATCAGAGTGGCTTATAATATAATAGGGGACCTTAACTTCCCAGATATAGACTGAAACTTGTGATTAGTCACTCGCACACTAGCAAGGCTTTTGTAGATTTATTGGATGATTGTTTTCTACTGCAGCATGTTAGAGAGGCAACAAGGGGAAGTAACACTCTTCATCTGATTATCAGCAGTGATCATTTATGCATTAAGGATGTAAAGATAAGGGAACCACTAGGTGGCAGTGATCAGAGTGTACTGATGTGGGATTTACTTAAAGATGTAACTACCATTAGGGGTAAAGGGAAGGGTTTTTGCTTTCGTAAAGGTGACTACAGTGGTCTCACATATTTTTTTGAAGTTCTATACAGTGGGACAAACTGATGATGTTACCAACAGCAAATTCTAAATGGGAAGCATTCAAGGAAGTAATTTTAGAAGCTTCTAGGCTTTTTATTCCAAATAAGAAATACTGCTCTAGGTTTAGGCCCAAATGGATGTCAGATGAACTAATGAGACTAGTGGCAGAGAAGAAAAATGCATGAGATGCACATAAATTGTCAGGCGACACAGAAGCCTATGTTAGATACAAGCTAGTCTCTAATCAAGTCACAAAGAAGGTTAGGCAAGTGAAGGCAGGTTATAAGAAATCTTTGGCAAAATATTCAAATAAAAACAGCAAAGAGTTCTTTACTTATGTAAACTTCAGAAGGAAGGGGATGAATCAGATTGGTCCATTTGACATCAATGGTTCATTCTCAGATAGCTGCCGAAATAAATGAGTATTTGCATCTACATTCACATATGAGGAGTTATTCAAGGAGGAGAGGGCTAGATGTTTATGAAACTCTAAAAGGGAATTAAATGATTTTGTAATAACTGAGAGCAAAGTGGAGGAGAAATTGTTGAAGTTAAACATCAGAAAGGCACATGGAATAGATATTATCTATTCAGTTATATTAAAATAGGTGGCAAAGTTAGTAAGCAAACCCTTAGCCATAATTATGAGAGCATCCTTGGACTCTGGGGAAGTCCCCACGGACTGCAGTTGTGCAAATGTATCTCCAATTCACAAAGGGAGCTCTCAGGGTGACACGAGTAATTATAGACTTGTTAGCTTTACTTCTGTTCCAGGGAAAATAATGGAGTCACGTGTTAAAGAAGCATTGGAGGATCATCTAGACAAGACAGCAATAATAATTCACACACAACGTGGATTTGTTAAAGGGAAATCTTGTCTGACCAATTTGATTGGATACTATAACGTGGTCCCAAATAACCCAAGCTCGGTACTAAGTACTATTGGTTCTAATACCTCTTGTGTTTGGGGTTTACATAAAAAAAAAAAAATGAACTGGACGCAAAAAAATAATTTTGTTATCATATACTTGGATTTCAGGAAAGCTTTTGATACTGTTGCACATGGAAAACTACTGCACAAATTAAGTTGCTACGATGGATAAAAGGATGGTTGAGTGGGAGAAGACAGAGAGTGGTAATCAATGTACACTGCTCTACGTGGACCAATGTTATTAGTGGTGTCCCTCATGGTTCGGTGTTGGACCCCATTGTTGTTTTGTATATTTATCAGTTATATTCATGAAGTTATATCAAGCTTAATGTCAAAGTTTGCAGATGATACAAAGGTTGGCAGGGTTGTTAATAACAGTAATGATAGTGTCCTTCTGCAACAGGATCTGTAAAAGTTGAGCAGATAGGCTGAGAAGTGGCTACTGAATTTAACATTGACAAATGCAAAGTACAGTACTGGGGTTACTGCATATGGGTATTAGTAACCCCAGAAAAATGTACCAACCGGGTGATGTTACATTCAGGTGGGTGGAGAATGAAAGAGACCTGTGTGTAATTGTGCAGTCAAATATTAATTGTGCAGTTTTCTGAGCAGTGCAGCCAAGCTGCCAGAATAGGTCAGGGTATTGTCAATGATATACAGGAATTTTACGAGCAGGGAAGGAGGTGATTATCTCCTTGTATAAGGAAATTATCACACATTGAATACTGGGCATGGCCATGCATTGAGTACTGCGTATGGCCACACATTGAGTACTGCGTACAGGTCTGGAAGTCTCATTTTAGGAAGGATGTAGGGTTGCTAGAACGCGTACAGAGAAGAGCAACAAGACTGGTGAGAGGAACAAAGGGGGCGTTCTTACGAAGAAAGGCTTAAGCTCTTCAAATTGCAGCTTCTGGAGACTATGCGCCTGCGAAACGATCTGATTGAGATGTATAAGACCTTGAATGGATTGAGCGGGCTCAATGCTGATGAATTCTTCGTCTTTCTCAGATTACAAACCTGAAGGGCTATAGATTTCAACTGAGGAAACGCAGTTGTAGAACAGATGTGCGGAAATTGAGCTATAACGGAAGTCTTGTCTAATTGATCCTGCAGTGCTTCTTTAACTAGTTAAAGAAGCACTGCAGGATCAATTCCTGGAACAGAAGTTAAACTCACAGGTCTATAATTACTTGTGTCAGCCTTTGATCCTTCTTTGTGAATTGGGGTCACATTTGCACATCTCCAGTCTGTGGGTACCTCCCCTGAGTCCAAGGAAGCTCTCATAATTATGGCTAAGGGTTTGCTTACTTCCTCTGCTGCCTCCTTTAATATAACTGGATAGATCCCATCCACCCCGGGTGCCTTTCTTGTGTTTATCTTCAACAATTTCTCCTCCACTTTACTCTCAGTTTTTACAAGATTCTCTAGCTTACTGCTAGAGTTGAATACACCTCTGGCTTTCCCCTCGCTAAATAACTCCTCATGTATGAATGTCGATGCAAAATATTCATTTAGTTTGTTAGCTACCTGAGCAGGATCATTAACAGTTGATCCATCGATATCAAGTTGAAAATCAGTTTCAAAATGTTCCCCATGGGCAGAGTAAAATATTTATGAATTCTGAAATAGCACTTAAAAATCATCTTTAACTTATGAATGTGTATCTTTTTATTTTTATGTGTAGTTAATATTTCATACCCTTGGGTTATTTTCCCTTCCCCGAAATCACAATTTTTTTTTTCCAAACAATGCAATTTTCAGATAAGCAGATAAAATAAACTTGTATGTTATTTGTTGGGTAAGCTATAATTTTCTCTTTTTTTTGGGCATGGTCTACGTTGGGGGATAAATGGTTACAGTCACCATAAAAGTTGGAGTTAACCTGCTTTGTTAATGTTTTTAAGCAATTAAGTTTAACGTCTTAAGTCTTAAGGCAATTAGAGCCAATACATTAACAAAGATACTCATTTCATTATCAACCAAAAATTGCTTTCAATTTAAATAATTTCGAAATAATCGAGGGAAGTGGGGATGTAAAAATATTTCATCAGCCGAAGGTTAAAGGCCTTATCTACAAGTTGGTTATAAAGTCCATTCCTACTTTTAAAAATTAATATTTCAAATCTATAGACCACATTCCAAAATGATTTTTTCATTGTAATTATTATAGGCATG
This sequence comes from Mastigoproctus giganteus, assembly GCF_048544385.1. Lineage (NCBI taxonomy): Eukaryota > Metazoa > Arthropoda > Arachnida > Uropygi > Thelyphonidae > Mastigoproctus > Mastigoproctus giganteus. The sequence continues at coordinate 183,209,491 of NC_143584.1, read as the reverse complement.
CTTTTCGCCCTTGTGGGTAGCATCTCTGTCCTCCCCAAACTGGATGGAAAAGACTTGAATTCGAGTACCGTTGATGATATGAGGAACATTTAAGGGCAGTTTTGACAACGTGGCTGATTACGTCGGTCTCAAATCGCTGTTTTTAATTTTTTTAAGTGATTTTTATCGGAAATTGAACTTTCTACCTGCCAAGGTCAACGAACCTCACTTGAAGATTAATTTGAAAATGGCACATCAGCTAGAATGTTACTCCAAGTTCGAGTTACGCGGAACAGTACGATTTTTGTGAGTGAAACGTCTAAATTGTTCCGATATTCATCGTGAAATAACGGCGGTGTATGGGGAAAATGCAATGTTGCGTCCAGCCATAGTGAAGTGACACCAGCCGTTTTAAAGAGGTCGCACAGAATTGACGGATGCTGATCGAAAAGGAAGGCCATCAAAGTCAACCATTGCAGACGTGATGCAGGTTGATGAAATGATTCGCAATAATCGAAGACTGATAATCACAGAAATGGCAAAGGGTTGGATATTTTGATAGGCAGTGTTCATTCCATCGTCTGTGAACATCTTGACTATCGCAAATTGTGTGCACAATGGGTTCCTCGTTCACTGACAAACACAAAGGTCAAGGTTTTTTGTCTTCGCTAGCCTTCCTTCAACGCTATTTTGTGGAAGGCCATGACTTCTTACGCCACATCATTGTTTGTTTGTTTGTTTCGGGATTTATTGGGCGCATCGGCAACTATGACCATAGTGCGCCAACCACATCATCACTGGCGATGAAACGTGGGTACACCATTTCACCCCAGAAACGAAGAGAGCGTCTATGGAATGGAGACACACATTGCTGTATGGAAAAAATTCAAAGTTGCCCCATCAGCAGGAAAGGTCATGGCCACTGTTTTTCGACTGTGGAGTTGTTTACACGAAATTTATGGCAAAAGGCACAATTAATGCTGCCTTATACTGCCAAACATTAAGGCCTTTGCGAACAGCCATGAAAAACAAGAGGCCTGGAAAGTTGAGCAATGGTGTTGTTCTCATACAGCACAACGCTACGCCACACAGTGCACGCACAACATGACACTTGCTCCAAAGTTTTGGATGGAAGGTATGGCAACATCCGCCGTACAGTCCCGATTTTTCGCTTTGTGACTATCACATCTTCGGCAAGCTGAAAGAACATCTAGGGGGACAACAATTTGAAAACGATGAGCAGGTGCAAACAGCAGTTCGACGGTGGCTGAATGACCAAGGAGTGGATTTCTATCATCAGGGAATCGAACGTTTAGTCACACGTCCCGAGAAGTGTTTACACCAACTCGGTTACTATGTGGTAAAGTACTGCAAGGTATGTGCTTTCTTTTGCATAATGTTACGTACTTCAATAAATGTCTCTTGGGCTACAATGGTCAAGTGTATAACCTTTTTTTGAAATTACCCTCGTATAACGCGCCACTGCTCAGAACACACGCAATTTACAGACAACATACACGAAGAAATAGGGCCTTAGTCATTAATGGTCCTAAAACTCTACTAAAACAACAACAGCAGCATGATTTTCAAAACTAAAAATCAGAAATTTTATCACCATGGTGGCGCTCAAAGTAAATAATGTAAAAAAATAACACAGAGGTCAAATTTTTGCCAATATTTATTAACGATAAAATCTCCAAGTGGCCATGAGCAATCAAGCTGGCCATTGTGTTTTCCACAATTACATTCAAAATTTCCAATGGATTGTTTTTCCCTTGGGATGAAATTTTTATCCTTTGGTCTGCTACTTTTTCCCTAACTTTTCCTTAGCATTAGGGAACAAGTATTTTATTTAAATGTCTGACTTACATTCCACATCATACACACCACAGTATGAACAAGAAGTTCAGTAATCATGAACTTCTTATTCGTATTGTCCTGGGTTTACAATATACTGCCTTCAAAATGTACTGGTTTCGGTATTACATCGACATTGGAGTGTGCTACCCAATTATATTATATTAGTCTTTGAGACATCATTCAAAGTTCACAGTAGTTTGCAAAAATCTATAAATTGACTAATTTAATGAAAATAGTTCTTGATGTTTCAATATATTCAGCATCCTTTTTCTACACACATATACAGTATATATTTTTAAACCTAGGACTATGGAAATTCTCATTCAGGCTGTAACGCGACAGCCAACAATCCTCCAGCATTATACCAAACACAACCCACATGTTCGACGCTCCTGTCTGTTTAGGCTGATTACAATTATGCGAATTTGTTTTCTTTATTAATCCCAATAAAAGTGAAACATCTATTAATAGCAAATAAAAATTAAATATTTAGGGGCTTAACAGATCAGTAACAATGCAGTTTTAACCACAAATTTCTTTATTTAAGAAACGATCAATGATGACCATGATGGCCGTGATGTCCATGGTGACCATGATGTCCAAATAATCCATGGTGTCCGTGATGGTTAAAAATTCCATGGTGTCCATGATGACGATGATGGTGGTGGCCTCCTTCGACAATAGCTTCTGTTGCTATCCCTAATGCTGTACCAGCCAATAGCCCTGCTCCAAATCCGGATCTATGTTGATGCTGAAAATAGGAAACAAAACATTGGCATGAACTTCAATCATAATTTAAAAGATACTTGTGGACAAGATCTGTAAAACTCATCAGAGGTAATAGTAAAATTAGACTTAGTTTTAGATTCTTAATTCATGCTTATCTCACTCTGTAAAGTCCCTCAGTATCTAGATATCTATTCAGTCAACTGTATTGCATCTCTCACTAAATAATTCTATTTCATACAGAAAAAACTATACGTCCTAGAAACGATTTTCTAATTATTTATTTTCTGATTATTTCAAATATTTTGATTTCATTCCTTAGGAATTTTCTAAACAGTGAAATAGTGAAATGGATCAAGTCCTAAATATAAAAAAAATTCATACGTGTTCAAATACTTTATCCTATCGTAAACAAAACTGGTCTTACAGAAACTGAGTGGGAAGAGTGTTAATGCATTATAAAGCCCTTGACTCAGTGAAGCTGATATCATGTTGCACAGGAATGTACATCCCTCCAAACAGTATCCACGCACATGTCGGTTTCACAAACCAAACCAAATCAAATTATGATATTAGGGTCCCCTGTAAATGATTACATCTACCATATTTATTTTGTCTGTAAATTGCGTGTGTTCTCTGGTCGATTTGCCTGTTTGCTGGACGAAATCCCCCCAGTTTCTGGAGGAGAAAAAACCTTGCTATCTAGGCCTGAGATCGACTAACTCAGCCACGGTGTGAAAAAAGCCCACTAAAGTTCCTCGCGTCATTGACGGGATTCGAACCCGGGCCTTTTCCACCCGGTGTGGGTTTGGTTTGGTTTGGTTTTTTATGGCGCATTGGCAACTAAGGGCCCGGTGTGGGAAGGACGGTGACGATACCACTGTGCTACATGCGCAGTGTCGGTTTCACAATGGCGTTACCGCCACGCAATTCAATAACGTGCTGATTCCACTTTGGCCGCTGTGACACACACACACCATCTTTTTCAGTAAGCTTTCCGCCAATGAACGATAGACTGAATCGGATATAGTCCTCCATGCCTCCTGCAGAACAGTGACCAATTGATCAACCGATATAGGATGCATTGGTGTGGCTGTCGTCTGAAGTCCAGTTCATCCCACAAGTGACCCATACGGTTCAAATGGAAACACTGGCCATTATAACTGCCGTACATTCGAGTTCATGACCCATTCTCAAAAAGAACTGATGGCATGGCATTGGATATTATCATGTTGAAATAAACATGGGTTTGTATCAAAGAACAGCCACATGGTAGAAGTGTGGAATTGTCCACAATGTTATGACAGGCATCGGCATTGTCACGGTTCGCAGCACAACCACCAGATGTCCTAAGCCATACCAGGCGAAGAGGCACCACACCATAACCCCACCTCCTCCAAACTTCATTGTTTGCACAACGCACTCTTATAGTAGATATTCTGCAGACATCATCCGTGCGTATACCGGCCCAACTAATCGGAATAGGACGAAGCGAGATCCGTCTATCCATAGAATTTATTTCCTGTGCCATGGTATGGCGATCGCCAATGAAAACCGAGGCTGTGAAGCTCCACATGCAGTGTGTTCGAGCAGACTTCAATCCCTGCTTATATCTTAAATTTTTGATGTTTCACTAGGCTATCTCACGAGATTATCGTATTACCCTTCCGTGTCTGGTCAAAATTAACTGAAATTCCGTCCTCTTCCTAAGCGTTGCTGGACGGTTATGGTACTCCATTTCATATTACTGACGACGGATTTTAGATGGTGTGGGCTATTGGCAATTGCATGAATCGACACGTCAATAACACCTACCCCCCTAAAAATAGGTAATCTCGGCTCAACGAGAAACATCTAAATTGTCTAGCTCATGAGTTTTCCTTATATACTGGTCTTGATAACTTTATCCGGGTGGGTCAAATGAACTATGAAAACAGAGGTATTCTGATACTTTCTGGAAGTTAGTGGAAGGTAGTGAACACAGTACAGCGATAAAATGTCACTAATTATAATGTATTCACAAAAACACAAAGATGGCAATAAAATTGAATAAAATCAAAATGATTAACAATTAAAAACCCGCATATCTCTCTCTCTCTCTCTCTCTCTCTCTCTCTCTCTCTCTCTCTCTCTCTCTCTCTCTGTCTTTCTCTCGTTTCGAGAAGGAGAAATCCATGAACGATTCAAAATTATGACAATTAAAATAAAATCTTGCACCACCTGCATTCTCATCAAATATTTCTTACTGCCTGTCACTGGTACCCATCATTTATTCGCTAGTCCTCTGTTCCGTTTTCTTCGAATAATAAATAAACAAAAAGTTAATTTGCTTAACCCATCTGTAAATTCAAAATTACTCTTCACTCTGCTTTTTTAAGCCTGAATTTTTTTCATTATACATGAATTTAATTTCAATATAAATCTCAACATTCTCATCCGATTTTTGGACCTGTGTGTTCTGTGGTTGAGGCATAGTGTTAATGAATAAATTTAAAAGTTTTCAAACTGCTATTAAAAATTTAGCTTATTCTACCTACCCGCTCTTGAACAATGACAGTTGGATTGGTCGGATATCTCTCCTGTACCACCACTGTGTTCACCGCTGGATTAATTGGTGGCGGTTGCACAATCACATTACCTCGTGGTATGGCCACCCCCGCACCAACTTGAGCAGTGGCTACTGTAACAGCAGCTCCAGAAGGATAAACATTGGTCACAGTGCTGTTTGGATACTGAGGGTTATAAGGAAGCTGAGTGCCAATTGGATAGGCAGGTGGATCTACAAAAAAAGAAAAAAAAACATTGAAATATATTTAAAGTATTCACATACAAAAAAGAATGATGTATGGACGGGACCAAGGCTAAAACAAAGAGCATTATGTAATACGAGGGGTTTCCGAAAAATAAGGTAACACATTTTTTCTCTCGATGATGTTTAATAATACGAAGTTGAAATTACACCCCAAGAAATAAGTGAACGTGCACTACTTCTCCACAAAGTTTCCAGTTTTATTGATGCACTTGTCCCAACGATGGATCAGTTTATCAATACCAGTACTTAAGAAATCCGTGCCCACATGCAGTAACCAACATCGTACCGCCTGATGAATTTCCTCATCCGTGGTGAAATGATTTCTTGAAAGATGTTTTTTTCAGAGGGCCGAACGGCACAGGAAGTCTGAAGGCGCTAAATCTGAACTGTAGGGAGCTGTGACAGTTTCCCAACGATTACGGTGCAACCACTCACGAATGGACTGGGCAGTGTATGGATTGCGTTGTCGTGCAACAAAATCAGGCCACTTTTCAAGAGTCCTGGTCCTTTGCGTCGAATGTTGGCTTTCAGTTTTTCCAACGTTGCACAGTAATGCTGTGCATTGATTGTTCCTTGCTTCAGCAAGAAATTCATCGCAGTGTTCTGGGAACACCTTGGCGATCGCAGGACACTGTGGCCATGACTTTTCGGACACTGGGAACAGTTTTGAATTTTTTGTGCACAGGAGATTGTGGATGTTTCCAGGTCATGGAATCTTGTTTGCTCTCCGAGGTAAAGTAATGAACCCACATTTCGTCTGCTGTGACTATGCGAGCGAGAAATCCTCTCCTTCGTCGCTGTGTCGCAATAGGTTCTCCACACACTTCCTCAAGCGTTTTGCTTTGTTCTCCTCTGACAATTGTCGGGCACCCAGCGGCCGCACGCCTTTCGAAAGCCAGGGATATCGTGAACAATTTCCTGAACAGTCGACTTACTCACGTTCACTATTTGTGCAATTTCACGCAGTTTCACTCGCCTGTTTTCAAGCACGATGCCCTTAATGTGTGAAATGCTGTTTTCTGTCTTACTCGATGAAGGCCTGCCCACCCGATGTCGATCTTCAATGTCAACACGGGCCACTTTAAATTCATTGCACCAAAAACATACATCCTTCTTTGTCATCACCTTTTCGCCATACACAGCAACCAGTTCATGGTGAATGTCACTTGGTGAAGAGCGTTTTGCTTGCAAAAAGTGAATAACTTCACGAACACCTGTTTTGGACCACACTCGCACGGTGCCTGTTTGCCGAAAGAAAAACCCGACCTTCCAGAGAAAACCATGTAACCTCACTTGAGACCAATTAACTCAGCTTCAAAAGGACCCATAAAATTTCCTCACCTCATCGACGGGATTTGAACTCGGGTATTTTCCACCCGGTGTGGGGAGGACAGCAATTCTACCAACAATGCTACCCGCGAGGGCTCTAACGAAGGACCTCCCTTTGAGCCGAAATAAAATTACCCTTGGAAAAGCCCCATACTTCGTCGACCATTCGAGGATTTTTAACCAATGATTTTCGGAATAGGTGTTCTGATAAATGACTGAAAATTTCTCTGAACTGTGTTACAAGGGATCCTAACATATCTATATGATGTGACAGCTATTGGAAGGGCCAAAGATGTACCTTGTGTTTCTTCTGGACAGGATGGACGTAAAAATGAAGACCTTGAAACAATCCTATTGAATAGACCATTAAACACCAATAATTGACAGAAAGGTCATTTCTGTAGGCTGTCAGGTTACAGCATTTCAGTCTGCATATTATCATATTGTGCAGATTCAGTCAATTTCATTATTGAGCCATTCTTTTTCATGGAAGTTCAATGCTATAGTCCCACAACAGGCACATGCTATTGTCAACTGCTCATTGAAAACATATTCCTGTCCTTAAAGAATGTGGTCACCTGTTTACCTCATATCATCTAGTAATATGAGAACCACTCTAATCGCTGAGTGATACGACTGGTTCAAAAGTTGCAGTTTTGCAGTTTATCAACTAGAACGGAGTCCCCGCCCAATTCAGGTACTGATTTTAACAGCGGGCACTGATTAATAGCAATGAACTATTTGATTGCTATAGCATGCGTTGTTTTGCAGTTTACAGCACCACGTGCCATTTTTGCATATTCCAGGTATCATTAGTGTGCGCTGGTAGCTCAGTGGTATCGTCACTGTCCTCCCCCACACCAGGTGGAAAATACCCGAATTCCAATCCCATCGATGACGAGGAATTTTAATGGGCTCTTTTTACTCCGTGGTTGAGTTAGTCGGTCTCAGGCATAGGTAGCAAGGTTTTTGACCCCAAAACTTGGGTTTTTTTTTTCATTCAGCAAAACAGGCGATTCGACCACAGAACACACGCAATTTACAGACACAAAATACGGGTTTATGTAATGAATTACGGGAGTGCAAAACTTCAGCGGGCACTATTTCACTATTGCACTATTATAACACTATTTCTTAAGGTTACAACCACAAAATCTTCACTTAGGGTACTCTTTACTGATGAGAGTAGATTCAGTCTCAGCAGCGATTCTGGACGTCAGCTAATCTGGCTAGAAGTTGACACACGGTATCAGCCCGCAAACATCACTCAAAGTGATCGATATGGCGGTCGAGGTGTTCCCGTCTGGTGAGGCGTTAACTTGGATGGTCGTACACAACTGATACTGGAAGGCAATACTGTAACCGGTGCATGCTACTGTACTGAGGTAATCCTTCCCCATGTGCGTCTGTTCCGAAGTGCCATTAGGCCAAAATTCGTGTTTATCGATGATAACGGCACACAACCCCATCACACTGCAGCTGTTTATATGCTTTTGGAAAGTGTGGAAGTTATTCGTATGGATTGTCGGCGCGGTTAGCACAGTGGTATCATCATCGTCTTCCCCACACCGGGTGGAAAAGGCCCGGGTTCGAATCCCGACGAAGACGCGAGGAACTTTAGTAGGCTTCTTTCACTCCGTGGCTGAGTTAGTCGGTCTCAGGCGTAAATAGCAATATTTTAACCTCCATAAACTGGGGATTTTTTTGTCCAGCAAACAGGCAAATCGCCCAGAGAACACACCCAATTTATAGACAAAATAAATATGGGTAGATGTAATTATTTACAGGGGACCCTAATATCATAATTTGGTTTTTTGTTCGTATGGATTGACCTGCCCGTTACTTCCGATCTAAATCCCATCGAACACATATGGGAGGCTCTGGGGAGATGCTTAGCGGCACATCCACACCTACCAGAAAATGTTCACCAGCTGAGGAGGCGTTGACAGAGGAATGGACGATGTTACCGCAAGAACTTATCAACAACATTGTTCTAGGTATGGTTCTAGGATTGTTCTAGGTATGTAAAGCCTGCATCGACATTAGGGGGTGGCCATATCTACTACTGAGGACCGCCTCTTCCCTTTGTTCCATCTTTAGCAGTGCTGCATCTGTATCATTGCAGCCAGTGCTATGTTGCCATTTTTGAATAAAGTCCCTCTGTACCGTTTTGTTTCCGTTGTTGTGTCGGTGTTGTTTCCTTCATCATTTCTGTACCTCACGAACTTCCTTTGGTTTGCTTTTCCCATATCCAGGCCACTGCTATGAGAAACTACAGGTGAAAACCTGACTGGTCCTTAAATTTTGCACACCAGTGTATTAGTGGGCGTTGGATCGTGAGAAGAATAGAACGGTCATACTACTAGAAAATTATCTATCTCAGATACCAGTAATTAAACAAGCACGTAACATTTATTATTATTTTTTAAATTTTAACTTTATCGATTACTAAAAAATATTTTTAAGCCATTGTTCTATTCTGTTCACTTACAGTAGCTCATAGCTGATGTAATGCAAGTCTTCTCTTCCTGTGCGATGCTCCTTGTTAATCTAGAAAAGAAAATTAATGAATAAATCAAACTGCAAGTTTGGACTAAAAAGGATCATTTTTAAAATTGGGAGTAAAATCACTACACTGCACGGAGATCTTGTAGCTTAATTCTTATAGGGAACTTGAAGTTCCCTATAATATATTCATCTGGTCTCCAATTGGATTCAAAACTTCCAAGGGAGAAAAAAATGAAAAAATTACTACACTGTTACGGAGGATGTGAAATATGGTAGTATGTAAAATCTAGAACTATGGTATGTAAACTATAGAAGGAAGGGGATGAATCAGATTGGTCCACTTGATATCGATGATTCTACTTTTGATGATCCTGCTCAGATAGCTGACAAACTGAATGAGCATTTTGCATCTACATTCACAGATGAGGAATTCTGTAATGAAGGGGAGAACAGAAGTTTACTAAACTCTAAGAGGGAGCTAAATGATTTGGTAATAACGGAGAGCAAAGTGCAAGAGAAATTGAAGTTAAACATAAAAAAGGCACCTGGGGCGGATGGAATCTATCCAGTTATATTGAAGGAGGCAGCAAGTGAAGTAAGCAAACCCTTAGCCATACTAATGAGAGCATCCATACATTCAGGGGAGAACCCCATGGACGGGAGAAGTGCAAATGTATCCCCAATTCGCAAAGGGGGGGGTCAAAGGGTGACACAAATAATTATAGACCTGTTAGTTTAACTTCTATTAGGGGGGAAATACTGGAGTCACTGGTAAAAGAGGCATTGCAGGATCATCTAAAAAAGACTACAATAATAGTTCAAACACAGCATAGGTTTGTTAAGGGGAAGTCTTGGCTGACCAATCTGATTGGATACTACGATGTGGTCACAAAGGAAATGGATGCAAAAAAGACTTTTGATATCATATATTTGGATTTCCGGAAGGCTTTTGATACTGTTGCACATGGAAGACTGCTATACAAATTGAAGAGGTATGGCATTAAGGGCAAGTTGATACAATGGATAAAGGGATGAGGGTGATGGCAGAAAGTGATAATAAATGGACACTGCTCTACGTGGATTAATGTTATTAGTGGAATCTCCCAGGGTTCGGTGCTAGGTCCATTGTTGTTTTGTGTACTTATCGATGAAGGAATATCAGGCTTAATGTACAAGTTTGTAGATGATAGGGTTGGAAGGGTTGTTAATGACAGTAAAGACAGTATGCTACTGCAACAGGATCTAGAAAAGTTAGGCAGATGGGCTGAGAGGTGGCAAATGAAGTTTAACATTGACAAACGCAAAGTACTCCATAGGGTAGGAGTAACTCAAGAAAAACGTACAAACTGTGTTGTGCTACACTCAGGGAGGTGGAGAATGAAAAAGACCTGGGGTTAATTGTGCAGTCAGATATGAAGATCTCTGAGCAGTGCAGACAGGTTACCAGAGCAGTTCATGGAGTTTTGTCAATGATATATAGGAATTTTACTAGCAGATACGAGGTAATTATCGTTTTGTATAAGGCAATGGACAGCTCACACCTTGAGTATAGCGTACAGGTCTGGAGGCCTCATTTTAGGAAGGATGTAGAGTTGCTAGAACGAGTACAGAGAAGGGCAACAAGATTGGTGAGAGAAACAAAGGGATGCTCTAACCAAGAAAGGCTTAAGTACTGCAAGTTGCAGCATCTGGAGACTAGGCACCTGCGAGGTGATCTGATTGAGGTGTATAAGGCCACGAATGGTTTGAGCAGGCTCAATGCTGATGGGATTCTTCCGCTTGCTCAGATTTCGAATCTGAGTGCTCATAGGTTCAAATTGAGGAAAGACAGGGTTAGAATAGATGTGCGGAAGTTTGCCTTTAGCAAGGGAGTAATTGATTGCTGGAACAAACTGCCATCTGTTGTTGTGGAAGTTAATAGCTTAAATAAATTTAAGGCTGAACTAGACAGACATTTGGAATGGCTCGATGGCTGAAATGGGAAGGGATTTTTTTTGGCTGATGCTGCATAAACTTGCTTTCTTGCATCATATGCCTCTGCTAATTCCAATGTTAGTAGTCTTACAATTGTTAGTTCAAGACGACTTAGTGTATTTATTTTTATTCGCTTCATTAAAAAAAATAATGAATGTTTAATAAAAGTTAAAAGTTTTTTAACCTGCCAATAATCCGAATCAGTCAAAGGAGACCCCTACCCACCGAATACCCAGCCACTGAGTTACCACGGAGTAATTTATGTCCACAATGGCTTGCTGTGTAGCCTTTAATTGGCTACTTATGCTCATTAAATTAATTGTGTACGAAATAAAATCTTGACTACACTGAGCAAAGTTTATAAATTCAGTAAGTTGATTTGGTAATAAAGAAATACTTAATAGCATTAGGCCGGAGGAGCTCCAAGAAAAGGTCATCCGTGACATGTTCTAAGATTAGTTGCTTTTGTTCGGTTTTAGTCTCATCATCGACTTACACTCAGTGATTACTGAATTATGACCATCTACCTAATACCGTCTTGGGCAGCGTTCGCACAGATAGCAGCCGCTATTCGCCTGGCATTGACTCCCTTAGACTTCGAAAGACGGCCGTTGGAATCTGCAGCCATGCTGCCTGCAAGGCTTTCAACAGTCTCGGAGTAGATGACGGGTGCGTATCCAGATGCTTCACTTTCCTTTCCAAAACATCCCGCAGATGTTCAATTGGATTGAGGTGAGGTGAATTCGGAGGCCAATCAAGATGGGTGATACCTCCGCTTCGTTCCTCGAACCTTCGTGCAAAGTACGGGTCTGATGACATGCCACATTATCTATCATCTGGAGGATTCCATTTCTGTTCGGGGAATAAATCCAACATGCCAAGTTGCATGTGGTCACCTACTAGCTGTCGATAGAACTCACCAGTGAAGGTTGGTCCGTTCTTGTCAGCAAAACATGCCCCATATTAAGCAACTACCGTGTATGGTGTCCACTATCCTGCCTGGATAGTGGACACCATACACGATGGGTCCATGGACTCGTGTTGTTTGTGCCACACATTAAGGTGTCCGTCGGTGTGTTGCACAGGTATTGAACTCACCAGCCTGTTGCTGACACCACAGCATTTGCCGTCGACGATGATCAGCGGTGAGGAGAGGATGTCTCTTGGGTCGTCTGCTGTTCAATTGCATTCTCATATGCATGAGTGTGGGGTGCTTCGTTTATTTTGGATATTGTTTTTGCGTTCCTCATATTTTATTGCGATGTCAACCGTTACACATTGGCCTGCCATTGAGCCCATACAACTAGCTGCACCCTTCACTTACCACGAACACCAACTTGCATAATCCTTTACAGTTCTGTCGGCGCGAGGTGGTTTGACCCGTTTAACACCATTCTTTGTATACCTTTACCACAGCAACCAACAAGTTGTGCCATTTTCATGCCCTTTTGAAACTCCGTGACATCTTTACTACGTCCCATAATTGCTTCTTTATCACTTTGCCTTGCATTACCAAATGCAAATTACCACGACACTAGCATACGAAGCTGTTTGGCTTTTTATACTGACTGCTATGCGATTCCATTACAGATGAAGTGGTCATAATTCAATGATCACTGAGTGTATATCATATTGAACCATCGTGTATTTTCTGAATAAATGTATGCCTCGCGGGTAGGACAGTGGTTATAATCAGTACTCCCCACACCGGCTGGAAAAGGCTCACGTTCGAATCCCTCAATGAGGCACGGAACTTTTATGGACTTTTTTCTCTGTAGAGGAAAAACCAGTTTCGGGTTTTTCCTCTTGTAAAACTAGAGGAAATCTAGGCAATCAACGAAATAAAAAAACAATTTTTAGACATAATACACATAGATGGATGAGGTTGTTCTAGGGTAACCCTAATATATGACAATTTTATTTTTTTTTTTCTAATTGTGTGTTTATAGGCCGATTTTTATGATGGTAGGCTCAGGAAACCCTATTCCCTCCGTCTGGGATCGGCAACTACAGCCCCGATTAAAGAAGCCTTTAGAAATTCCACCAGTTTACGACGGTAGTCACACCCCAGGGATGAGTACTTGGGGTGCAAGTAGGAACAAAGGTGGAACGAAACAGCTAAAGGGCATATGACCCATATATACCTACCGAGAGTAGAAATATTCAGTGCCAGAAATAAATCTTGGCAAAAATCTGGGCTGAGTGCTGCCTTTCTGATAACAGTGCATGGACTTGCTAAAAGGTTATATGAGCTAGGTTTAGCTCCCAATGGACTATGTAAATGAGGTGAAGAGGAGACTTCCGTTCATATGATGTTAAGCTGTGTAAATTATGATATATGGATGCAATTGGAGATTTCCATTGAGAATTTGGAACAACATAGCAATCTGCACGGGTAGCACAGTGGTGTCGTCATCGTTCTTCACACACTGGGTGGAAAAGGCCTGGGTTCGAATCCCAACGATGATGTGAGGAAATTTAATGGGCTTTTTTTTTTTTACGTTGTGGCTGAATTAGTCGGTCTCAGGCGTAGATAGCAAGGTTTCCCCCCCCCCAGAAACTGGGGTTTTTCGTCCAGCAAAACAGACAAATTGACTATAGAATGCATGCAATGAACAAACATAAGACACACAGCATGGCAGATGAATTTAATTATTCGAGTGGCCTAAAAATAATAGTTCGTTCGTCGGTTGGAGCAACATAGTCTTGGAGCCATATTTGTGGATAAGAGCAAATTCTCTTATTTTAACAATTTTGTATTGCAATGTTTAAGAGAAGAGCACGTTTACGGCTAGATAGTCGACACCTACAGGTTGGTAACCCAGGGTTGGTAACCCAGTCCATTGGGATAGGCGGGATAATATATAATTAAACCAAGGTCCTATTTCCCTTCACTGGGGTCAAAGTGGTGAAGTTCTCTCCTTAGTTCTTTCATTACTGAATTTTGTTACTTTAGAAAATTTATAAATTTAAAGTTTTTATTCATAGTTATTGTCAGAAAATACTGAGTTATGATCCATTTATAAACTTTGGTTTGGAAAGTGGATCACGCTTATGGCGTTTTGAATGGAAATGGTACTCGCACCCTGATCTTTCCAAACCAGTGCGAAGTGATCAAACCACTATACTGTAGAGGGAACATGAAAGTATCCTAGGGAACATGAAAATCTCTCGCTCTAACTGTTTTCCTTCCCATAGCTGATGAGAAGCAAGATTAAAAACTTCCCCGAAGACTATCATAGCACGAAGACTATCATAGCACATCATAGAAAACGGTACATTCATGGCATATTGTCGAAACATAGCATTCAGGGAGCCTGAAAGAATATTATCTAGGAATATGTCGAAAACTGCAGAAATTAAAGTACAATGAAAGAATTCTACAAGTTAGGCTCTCTTCGCCAACCGCGATACCCAAAAGTTTTTACGACCGGGGTATATAACGGAAATCGTGGGAGGTTGGCCAGGATATTTTATTCGTTGTATGTTTATGGTGTGAAAGCAGATTGTGTACGTGACCCTTTTGTTTGAAATAAATATTGTTAAGTGTTACACACATGTTGCATTCTCTCTGCCAACATCCTAAACCATGCCAGGGTAAACAAACTAAGAAAATGGATTTTGTGGGATGGAAAGATGCTAAGCGATCTTTCCATTAAAAACACAACGCGACATGTTGCTGCAAGAGTTCAGGGTTCTAAAACCCCTGATTTCTAAGGGCTCAGGTTATTGTCCTAACTGATTGCCTGAGTAAGGCAAGATAGACACACCACAGGTAGACCCCAAGAAAGAGAAAGAAAGCGAAAGAGAAAAAGTGAAGAAGAGAGAAAGAGAGAGAGAAGAGTGAGAGTGGGGTCGTACAGAAAACCGTCGATTCGATTCTTACAAACAGCAGAGTAAAATACAGCACAAATTGAAAACTGATACCACTGTCTATGCTACGTCATAAGTAGCGAAAATGAACTCTCTAAATGACATATTTATTCATAAATGGAGATATTTTATGATGTGACCAGAAGGCAATTTCTAAAATGCGCATGATAAAATATCGGATTATTATTTTAACTGTTATAATAATTCAATCAACTATAATAATTAATATTATAATAATACTAAACTACTAATTATAATAATAATACAATGAGAATATTATAATAATAATACAATATTATAATAATAATATTGTATTATTACCCCCCCAAATATATATATATATATATATTATATACCCCCCCCCAAATATATATATATATATATATATATATATATATATATATATATATTTGGGGGGGTATAACCACAAGTCAATGAAAACTGTGGTTAAAAAGTCATGTTAACCAACTGGAATTTCTCATTCACTTAAGAGTGAATGAGAAACTCCAGCTGACCAGCAGTCTGGGCTGTTAATAAGTATAGTATAACTACAGTTAAAATTTAAAAGGAATGATCAGAGATAAATAGTGGTGTGCATAATTGAGAGGTTATAATCGATTATTTTGATTACAACAAATCATTTGATTATGTCGATTATGCCAATATCACTGATTCATTCAGTTATGGAAAATCATTCGAATTATTCATTTATTATAGAAAATCATTCAATTATGGAAATCATTCGAATGATTAGTAGTTAGTAACTAATAATCATTCTCCGATATTCAAATGAAACTTTTCCGAATGGTTCCTGTGTCTGATGAACAACGCAACGGAGTTTATGGGGGCATTGTTTCTAATGTTGTTGCCATTTTAAACTCTGGCTGTGGATGACACGACCCTCTATGTGTATTCAACTTTGAATACCGGAATCCTCCTGGACAACACAGTTGGCAGAATCACCGTCCTCCTCACATGGGGTGGAAAAGACCTGAGTTTGAGTCCCGTAGATGACGTGAGGAATTTTTATGGGCCTTTTCACAACGTGGTTGAGTTAGTCGGTCTCAGGGGAGGGTAGAGTGGTTTTTCCTCATGGAAACTCCGGTTTATCGTCCAGCAAAACAGAAAATGGACCACAGAACACATGCAATTTATAGACAATATACACAGAGCAATATGGGCGTAGTCGCTGATACTCCTAAAAAAATTGCCAGAATGATAAAAATGTAAACAGAGCATTCAAACATTAAATATTTGAATGCACTGTTCATATTTGTCATTTATTTATTCATTCAACTTATTCTATGAATCTTATTCATTAAACTTAAATGAATTAAAATCTCATTTCCTCCTCCAGGCAGGGAAGGCGAGGATACTAACGAATATACTACCGAGGAATAACGAAAGCCGATTTCAAAATAGCACTTTTCATATAGGTCCCTTGAGAAAGGGACCTATATGAAAAAACCTGAGAAAAATCTTGAATGATTCCCGAAGCAATAATTTAAGTCGTTTATTCCTTCCTGTTTCGTATAATTCGTAATGTAGGGATATATATATATATATATTAAAAAAGTGATTAGTTAAGAAAAGGAGGAATTACCTTTATGATGTCTTGTAGAACACTTCTGTGCCCATACTTTCCGTTGTTCAATTAACTATGCAAATAATTTACATGAATTCCTCACACTCTTAGACAGAATCAGTGATCTAATGCACCATGGAATCGGTGGCCCGCGTCAGGGCCGGCGCTAGATTAGCCGACAGCGACTGGCGCCCTAGGAAAATCATGAAGTCAGCGCCCCAGACTCCAAGAGAAGTATAGGCTGAGGTCAGTACTGCATCCCTCTGAGGTCTGCGCCCTAGGTGGCTACCTAGTTGGCCTAATGATAGCATCAGCCCTGGTCGGCGAACCCCAAACCCGACCCCAAAATTACATCGAATCACCAAAACCGGGGTCGGGTTTGGAGTCCGCGGGACACCGATTCCGTGGTGCATTGGATCATTGATTCTCTCTAAGAGTGTGAGGAATTCATGTAAATTATTTGCATAGTTAATTGAACAACAGAGAGCATGAGCACAGAAGTGTTCTAATCATAGAGGTAATTCCTCCTTTTCTTAACTAATTGATATATAACGTAGAACGTATTGGGTCATTGCATCTCTGTCATCTATTAATTAAAAACGTGATATATTGGTGCTGAAATTTTAAGACACATTTTTTTTTTATAAAAAAAAGTTTTACATATTAATTAATAAATATGCCTCCTCCCCGGCGGGGAATCGAACCCCGGTTTCCCGCGTGACAGGCGGGGATACTAACCACTATACTACCGAGGAACAACGAAAATCTATTTCAAAATAACACTTTTCGTTTTTATACATCCTTGTGCGGTGGTAGAATGGCATAAAAATTTTTAATGACTCTTGATTTTTAAGGAGTCCTTATGTGCTGTAATGTAATAACTGGATCGTATGTATAACTTAGCTTAATTTTTAAATTTTTAATGCTGAGTGTTTAGTTCCCCTTCTCAACGTGTAAAAATATTTTAAAGATTTTCTGCTACAGTCATAGCTGAGTTTGCCAACTGTCTGTAAATAGAGCTAATTGGACATGTCTTCTGAATTGGCTCTATAATTCCCGCTCTCTCTTTCAAAACAGTCCGAAAGCGTGCCGCCACCAGCCAACACCATTTACTGTCCATCCTCAAACTCACACAACCAACTTTTCATCTTCCTCGTTTATTCATTCAACTGCCGTTTTCTGCAACAACCTTCCTTCATGTGTATTTCCTGAAAATTACAGTCTACAGAAGTTCAAGTCTAATGTCAACAAATATCTTCTTTCGTCTTCTCAACCTCCAACCCATGCACGGTACTAAGTACTATAGGTTCTAATATCTCTCGTGTTTGGGGTTTTCATAAAAAAAAAAAAAAAAAAAATCCATAAACTTCAGGTATCCAGGTTTTCATTCATTGTGAAATATGAGAAGCTTATTAGGTTTGGCAACGTTTCAAAAAAGCAAAAATATAGCACCAAGAAAATTTTATTTGTAAGGAATACAAATTAAAAAAAAAAAAAAAACACACGTACACATAAACAGGATTTCTATTCCGGTTCGTCAAATGTGCTGATAATGTCGTGTACATACTTGATTACTTAACATATTTTATTACCGGAATGCTGGCTTAGTTCGTAAAATTTTTCATTTAGATCCCTGCAAGTAAATAAAATTGGCAAATCACGAGAACATACTAGAACAGTGGAGAATCATTTCATCTCTGAGTGTCTAAAATTGACTGCAACAAAATAAAATAAAATAATAATAAAATAAAATAAAATCTTCAGCCCACATTTTGTATGCCATAGAGCAAAACTTTCAACTTCCACGTGTCCTAAAAAAAACTGACTAAAATTAGCAGACACTCTTTACTGTTATTATAAAAAATGGTAACAATACTTCAGTTTCTGTATTCAGTATACAGAATTCTGCACACAATTATAGTTTTCGCCACCAGGTGTCGCTGATATAGCGTAATACAGTACACGTTTGTCTTCAAATAAAAAAAGTATTTAAAAAAATATAGTGCGGTCCTATATTTTCCTATGCATGTCATTCGCGCAAGGCGTGCAAATGGTTCGCCATCCCTACAACAGAAAGAAAGTAGAAGTATGGACAGAATAAATAAGCCCAAAGAGCTGAATTCCTTTTCCAGAAAATTACGACTTTCCAAGTAAATACTGCGCAATACAAAGTCCTATCATCGTATCAGCCTTCAAGCTTGAAACCAAAACCACAGAACGTAGGGCCTCAACTCATAATATTAAGTTTTGGATCGTTGTATAACCTATGACACGAATTTTTGCATACGTAAACTTTTGTTTTCATGTGGTTTATTATGTTTCTAAAGTGTAAAAGTTCATTGTATTATTAAAATGCACATATGTTTTCGTGTATTTTCCACACCTGAAAAGGAAAATACAATTTCTTGACGAAACCTGGTAAGCTGGTTTAGGTAACATGGGAAGCACTCATAAATCTTGGGACCCGGACAAAATATCCATACACGGGTCCCTACAGAAGAACCCTGCGGAAAAAGTTTCGAGTAAGGGTCCGAAACGTTAATTTGAGACTTTCCTTCACATAGTTAATGAAAATTTGGAGCTCTTTTTATATATATATATAATATAAATGTGGCATAATGGCTGCTGTGTGTATTGGGTTCTAAAGCAACCGCTGACACGAGTATAGTTTCAAAAGATAATGAAACAGCAGTTCCATTGAACCCTACCAAATCCCTACATGGATAGCTGTACACTTGTCTACACGTAATTTTTTCGCTGACTCTATGCAGCGCAAACAGGCGGCCAGGAAAGTACACAGCATCTCATCAATGATCTAATAAAATAAACTTTACCGCGTGCAATTATTTAATCAGTTTATTGGTAGGAAAGCTTTTTAGCCTTCATGCCAATGATACAAGTTGATCAGAAAATTTCAATAATTAAATGAATTTGGCTGTTTCGAATTTCTCTGTTGAAATCCGTCTTCAAGCCAGGATTTTGGGCTTAGAAGATCAAGGACAGTAATATATCCTAACTTCCTCATTAAACGGAAAGTGTTATTCCATCTATCCTTAAATCACGAAGACATTGCACAGGAAAAGTATTAAATAATAATTATTACCAAATATTTTTGTATATCACACTTCGCACTGTGCCAACTGTTTTCAATAATTAGAGGGCTTGTCGTAGTGTGAATGTGAGGCCACAAAGCAAGTGCTTCATGTACTGCGAAGAATTCTTCGAAAGTTGCATACCATGATATCACATAGACACTACTGCAACTGCAAGAGGATCAAGAAAAATTGGGCAGATTGGCTGAGAAGTGGCAACTGAAGTTTAACATTGACAAATGCAAAGTACTGCATATGGGTAGAAGTAATCCCAGAGAAACGTACCAACGTACACTTAGGGTGGTAGAAAATGAAAAAGATCTGGGTGTAATTTTACAGTTAGATATGAAGTTTTCTGAGCAATGCAGACAGGCTGCCAGAGCAGGTGATGGGGTATTGTCAATGATATACAGGAATTTTGCTAATAGGAAAAGGAGGTGATTATCCCTTTGTAAAAGGAAATGGTCAGGCCACGCCTTGAGTACTGCATACAGGTATGGAGGCCTCATTTTAGGAAGGATGTAGAGTTGCTTGAGCGTATAAAGAGAAGGGCAACAAGATTGGTGAGGGGAAACGAAGAGATTCTCCTACCAAGAAAGGCTTAAGTTCTGAAAATTGCAGCGTCTGGAGACTAGGCACCTGCGAGGTGATCTGATGAGGTGAAAAGACCTTGAATGGGTTGAACACGCTGAATTCTGATGGGATTCTTCCCGTTGCTCAGATTACGAACCTGAGGGAGTATAAATTCAAATTGAGGAAAGACAGTTGTAGAATAGATATGCAGAATTTGCCTTTAGCCAGATGGTAGTTAATTGCTAGAACAACTTCCATCTGTCATAGTGGAAGTTGATAGCTTAAATAAATTCAAGGAGAAACTGGACAAACGTTTAGAGGGAATGGATGTGTGAAATTGTTTTTTTTTTTTTTTGGCTGATGCTTGCTTGCTTTCTTGCATCACATGCCTCCATTACTACTACTACTACTACAATAACAGGCCCGCATCATGTTCCTATTGTTCAAAAACAATACGAATTTCAACGGATGAAAAACTGCTGATATATCTGGCACTGTATATTGAACAATGGTACCAATATACATTTTTATCATTAGTGTTCTGCCAATGGCAGATCCAAGCATACATCTCAGCAACCACTCCCCCAAATACCACTATATAGCATCTAATCATAACATCGGTTATAAATAATATAAACATCGGTTATAAATAACATAAACATCGGTTATAAATAACATAAACATCGGTTATAAATAACGTAAACATCGGTTATAAATACAAAATAAGTTAAAATCAGTAACATACAAATAATTACAAAAAGGTTTGCTGGCGTTATTCCAAAAATTTTGTAACGAAAAACCGTCATGTGAAAAACGTTACGGAAGTGAAGTTTTTTTTTTTTTTTTTGTTATTTCAAAAATATTATGGCTCAATAGCACTTAACACCCCTCGTCAGGTTTATTATTGAACCTTAGACCTTTATCCGACTGAAGATAACTCTCGGAATTTACCGTACGTGCTTGACTGCACAGTTGTTAATGCGCGTCTTAAATTGCCAGCTAGTCTGTCGTAAGACGAATTTACACTAATTTCCCTAGTCGTTATATGACGAGTTATGCACTAGTATTTAATAAGAGGCATAAAACCACGTGAAATGTCTAATTACCGTAGTTTATCCGTATGAGAGGATAAACTGATTTACACTCGAAAAATTCCAGAATTCTTTAGAAATCTTCCAATGTAACAATTTTTAAGGCCATATTGTGCCATCTGCATATTGTCTGTAAATTGCATGTTCTGGGGTAAATTGAAGTCTCGTGCTTGTTCTTTGTAAACTTTTACTCCTCTCTGTCTCTCCATGTGCACTATTAAAAATAGTGCGCGGTTATTCACTTTTTTTTTTTTTTTCTGGTCTGAAGGTGAAAAAAGTTGTCACAATCCATAGATGAGTTGTTGTTGTTGTAGTAGGGTTTTAAGAGCATCAGCAACTAAGGCCATATTGCTCCGTGCGTATATTGTCTGTAAATTGCGTGTGTTCTAAGGTCGATTTTCTGTTTGCTGCAAGAAAAACCCGAGTTTCCGGGAGAGAAAACCATGCTACCTTCGCCTGAGACCGACTAATTCAGCCACGTTGTGAAAAAGGCCCATAAAAATTCCTCACGTCATCGATAGAATGAGAACTCAAGTCTTTTCCACACGGTATAAAGATGACGGCGATCCTACCAACGGTGCTAACCACGAGGGCATAGAAGTGTTAAAACAGTAATCAGTGACCTATGCATTAGTAAAGGCTGTGCCTAGATGGATGGAATCTTTTAAAAACGTTCTCGTGAACACAGAAAATGTTCGCCTTCAAACTCTTTGACTACTAATAGGGGTTATTATATGGAAACATTAACTCGAAGGAAAATCATGGATTTACAGTTAAAATACAGTTGTTGAAATGAATAATTAAAATAAAATGTGCTGAAGATGGAGTCTTCGAGAACTACTAAAGAAGAAAAGATCAATACAAAAAAAAAAAAAAAAAAAATCTGGAGCAACATGATGCCAAAAAGAACCATGCTTGTAAAGAATAATAACTATTTATGAGATCTGGGTTCATTACTTTAAACCAAAAAAGAGAGCAAGTTTAATCTATAAACATTACGAATCAGCAACACTCAACAAATGCAAGTCTGCATTCGCATAAAACTTTTAATGACGTTTTTTTGGGTCTTTGCAGAGCTACTAATAACTAACTCAAAGAAAGGTGAAATAACTCATACAGAAATATGCCCCAGTTTATTGAAACATTGTTTAACTTGCCCACCATCCAAAGTAAAAGTCAACGAAACGTTTAAAAGGCCTTTACCTCTTCAAGACAATGAAAAGATATCGATGTGTAGTCCACAGAACTTTTGAAAATGGTTTTTAAAAATTGTGTTTGAGCTATTAAGCACATCGAACATTTAAACCGTTTGTCACCCTGGATTTTCATCTTCATGGACCACAAAAGACCGTATTCGAAGTAGGCCCTAACGCAGTGAAGCGCCGTCCCGGTTGTTGTTCTAGTGCAGCGGTTCCCAAACGGTGGTTCGCGAAGGTGTTCCAGGGGGTTCGCACTAAAAATTCTATAATGGCGTCTGCTTAGATTTACATAGGTATATTGTTGTAAATTACAAAATATAACTAGTAATAAACAATAAAGTAAAATCAAATTAAATAAAAAGTAAAGAATTGCCAAAGAAAGAAACCACATCTCCACAATTCCTTATAATTAGTTTACTATCTTACAGTATATCATGTTAAATAAATATGTTTTCCATACTAAATTTTTTTGATTCTCAAGGACTATTGTTATGTACAGGTACTTTTTTTTTTTTTTAGAAGCTATAGTACTTAGTACCGTGCATAGGTTGAAAAGTTGAAAGAAGATACTTGTTGACATCAGACTTGAACTTCTGAAGATTGTAATTTTCAGGAAATACATAAGAAGGAAGGTTGTTCCAGAAAACCGAAATTAAATGAATAAACGAGGAAGAAGAAAAGTTAGTTCGGTGAGTTTGAACTTGGACAGTAAATGGATGCTGACTGGTTGCGGCACGTGTTCGAATTGCTTTGAAAGAGAGAGCGAGAAACAGAAGCCAATTCAGAAGAACAGTGCCCGTGGAAGTATCTATACAAAGGTCTATGAAACGGAGAGTGGAGAGACTCTGTTAGAGATGAGACTGTTGCGCGATAGCACAGCGGTATCATCACCATCCTCCCTGCACCGTGTGAAAAAGGTCCGGGTTCGAATTCTGTCATTGACGCGAGAAATTTTAATCGGCTTTTTTCACTTCGTGGCTACGTTAGTCGGTTTCAGACACAATAAATATATGGGTAGATGTAATCATCTACGGGTGACCCTAATATTATAATTTTTTTTGTTAGAGATGAAACATTAATTAACCTAACTGCCCTCTTTTGAATGGAATCTAGAAGCCTGAGAGAGGTTTTGGGGACACCGCCCCAGATGTGGGAACAATATTCCATGGTATGGCGGATTTGCGATTTGTATAGAGTGAATAGTTGTTTGGAAGAAATATAAAGCCGAGAGCAAAAGAGAAAACCAAGTTTTTTAGATGCAGAGAAAGCAATACAGTATTTGTAATGTGCTTTATGCGGAGATTTTTGAAGTCAGGGTAATCCCCAAGACCTTGCTTAGAAATCGGAGGGTCATCGAAGATAAACATAGGAGCAGAAGAATCTTTTTTGCGAGATATAAGACAGGACTGAGTTTTGGAAGGATTGAAATTAAGTTATCTTTGCCCCACTGGAGATCAGCATTTAAGGAAATGGTAGTGGATATTCGAGAAGAAGGGGTTGTTTGAGCAGGGCAAGGTTTCTCAAACTGGAAGGTGGAATGCAATGTGCTGTCGTCAGCAAAACTATGGATAGGTTTTCCGGTCAATTGCAGAAGGTCATTAATATACAAGAGGAATACAGTGGAAGAAAGAACTGAATCTTGGGGAACACCAGCATTAGTGGAGAAGTTAGAAGACAGAGAGCAGTCTACCATTAACCAGTGAACGGTCAGAGATAAAACTGGATACTCAATTACAAAAAACAGCTGGCAAACCATAGGAGGGAAGCGTATTAAAAGACCTCTATGCCAAACACGAACGAAAGCCTTGGAGATGTCAAGAGCAACTGCTTGTGTTTCACCGAATTTGTCCATAAATAAGTAACATAAGCCAGAATATCACCAGTGTATCTACACTGACTTAATCCATACTATCGATCGTTGATCAGACGGAATGTTTCTAGATAGTTTAAGAGTTGGCGGTTAATTGATTTCTCCATTACTTTATAAAAAGTAGAAGTAATTGCAAAGGGACGATAATTGGGTAGAAGGGATTTGTCACCCTTTTTAGGAACTGGCTGGATATGAGCAAATTTCCAAACAGAAGGAAAAACACCTTTGGAATAAGGAAGTGAAAAATGCAACAAAGAACAGAATTAAGCTCAGGAGCTCAGATTTTGAGAACAAGTGGAGAAATACCATTAGGATCTGGAGCTTTCTTAGCATCAGATTCATCAAAATCCTTTAGACATCCTTTTGACGGAAGCCCACAAGAGGCATTGAATGGAGTGTTTGAGGTGATTTACCAAGATCATCAATACATGAGTTGGAAGAAAAATAGGATGCCAGCAGGTCAGCTTTATCTTTGGCTGATGTGGCAACAGAACCATCTGGTTTTAACAGATGGGAAAAAGTTGCGGCCAATAGTTTTGGCAAGAGACCAGAATTCTCGGCTACCATTGGACAAGAAGCAAGTTTTCTACTCTTAGCCTGTTCGAAATCTAGTTTGGACTGATTAATAACTGCTTTACAAAGTATAAATGATACTTAATAATAATTTTTATTATTATGCTATGTCGCTTACAAAAACGTAGTACATGTACTGGAAATATTTTGTAATAAAAATACAGAAATATTATACGATTTCAGAGAATATAGGCTTAGTGATTCGCTAAAAAAAATTTACGTTGAAAGGGATTCGCGAGTCAAAAAAGATTGGGAACCGCTGTTCTAGGGTATTATTATTTTCGTTCTGGTTTCCAGTTCAAGCACTGACTTAAGGAGAACTTTGTGGGCACCGCTTAAAAACCAATGATGAGGGTAAATAAAAAAAAATGTGATGCGTGTGCAGCTAAGTAACGAAAGGGTAAGAAAAAAAATCTCCGGCTTTTGAAAAACTTTTTGAGCTATATTGGTTTTATGGACGCCTTATTGCGACAGTGTGTTCCGTCTCCACAAATGCGTATTCACGGTCCGATTTACAAAAGCATACTGAAAAACTCTGAATAACATACAGGAAAAATCGTATTCCATCAGCCTGAAATGCTGAAAATGTCCTCAAATCTCGTACGAGATTCTAAAAAATATTAAATAATAATAATATTATTAAATTCTATTAAATGTAAAGAATGGTGATTTTACTGAAAAATAATATTATTTTTATATTTTTATTGTGTATATATTTTCATGTATTAACATTTGACTCGCTCTCGTAAACGAACAAAAAATAACCATATCTGGGTAATCTAGAAGACAAGTTTTATTATATATAGTATTGCCTATGTGAATATTATCTAGTATTCACATAAATCTAATAAAACTGGCTATAAGGACTAAGTTTGCTTTAGCTACGTACACAAAAGGAAGCTTTTGCCAATTCTATACAGTAATGCTGTAAAAACTATTTTTAAAAACAAGCAGAATTACAAAATATGTTTAAATGAAATAACATTAACAAGGCTACTTCGAAGAGAAATTTATACATATATATATATATATATATATATATATATATATATATATATATATATATATATATATATATATATATATATATATATATATATATCATTGCTCAAGTGTAGGCAGGCATTTCACGTTAAATTTATCTTTGAACTTTTGAAAGAAATTGAAACCTCAATTATGCTAAATACGAATTCAACTATTCTATGATTTTTACAGTATTATTCGGTATAATTGACTATGTTGTAAGCTCTCCAATGTTTATAATTTATGAAGTTAATTCAAGTACTGTATATATAAATCTTTACAGGAAAAATGGTAAGCAAATACTTTTCATACCACCTGATCTTTGTACACAGAGGGAAAATAAATGAATCAATAGCAAAAGGACTTACCACTTTGCTTGCCGTTTGTTTCGCTCCTTATAACTACAAGAACTGACAGTAACTACGTGAAATGATACTGCCTTATCTGTAGATTATGTCGTTATACTAAGCTGAACAAAGTCCAGGAATACGAGTCAACTTCATGACATAAATATTGCTGAAACGTGCCCATAGTTTCGTAATTGCATGAAATCAAAGAGAAAACCGGAATTCTTCGTTTATTATTGTATGCTAACATGGTGTACTCACTAAACCATAATCTTACGTATACAATTGATCAACTAACAATAGGTGGCGTCATGAATGAAATTAAATTAAATTAAAAATATGGGAGGGGAGAAAGTTCGATAATGAGAAATATTGAAAATTAAATTTTCTGTTTTTTTTTTTTTTTTAAATTAAAAACTGCTTTTTTCATGTTGTAATATGTAGTTTCTTGCAATAAAACAAATCTTAGCTTTCAAAAATAATGCTTTCATTTCGTCGATTTTTTAGACTGGAACTGAAGGTTCAGTAAGTAGATTTTGTGATAAGTGTAGAGAGCAGCGTCAAAAATCGTTAAAACTTACGATTGCCCTAATTATTACATTACAACAGCTCCAGTTGTTATGTAATATGTAATTATTACATATTACAACAACTAATCGCGTCTTCACGCCAATGATAAATCGTATGCAATTAAAAGGTAAATGGTGCTGCAGACACACAATGATGTTGGATTATTAATTTCAGAGTCGGATTTACATATAGGAAGAGTAGGCGCTTCTCTTTGAAATATGGGTGATCATCAGTATTTTCAGATTCCAATTTTCGAATGTCTTGCTGTGTGTGTGGTGAGGCAAACCGGATACACACCTGCTATGAGACATGTATTCGGTTTGCCTGTTTACAGAACAAAACTGGCTTTTCGGGAGATAAAATCATAGAACCTTTGTCTGAGACCGACTAACTCAGACGTCAGACGGAAAGGTTCCTCCCGTCAAGACAGAATCCGAAACCAAGTCTTTTCGACATAGTGTGGATGAAAACGGTGAACATAACTATTTATGAGAGGGCTTTAGGATTTTTTGGTGCCCAGCTGCTACAAAATTTACATCTCAACTTTTTGTGTTAAAAAGTTGAGATGTAAATAAAAGTTGAGATGGATAGAACAATTCTAGTTCAAATGAACTAGAATTGTTCTATCCATCGGACTTAACTGACGAAGCAAAGACAGTTAATGCAAACACAACAAAATTCTTAACCGACCCAGGAAACTTTCTAGACTTGCTAAATTTCAAGCTCAACCACATACATTTTGCCCATATGACAAGACAAAAATCCATCAAGGACACTTGTACCAGGGTTCCGAAGACTAAAATGTAAAAAATGACTCCCCATAATTTCTTCACAGAAATATATGTGACATTTATGCAAAGGTGAGATAATGGCTAAATAGTAACTAACCTTTTCAGCGATGTAATACTATCTCTAAAAGGTTAATCTCCACAGTTATTTAAAAAACAAAAGTATCTGAAAGTAATGAAATGCCAGCAAAGCCAGTAGCGATGTTCAGGGGGCACGCGTGTGAGAATTAAAATTTGGCCCATTCGATCTTCCTTGACGGAACTGAACTCGTTATAATATCCCACCCAAAGGATGCATTGAGTGGGGTATTACATGAAAAATGTTTTTGTTTTTTTTTTTTTTGAAGCAAAAATTTGTGGAATAGATGTGAGGAAATTTGCATTCAGCCAGAGGATAGCTGATTGCTGGAACAAACTTCTATCTGGTGTTGTGAAAGTTTGAATAAATTTAAGGAAGAATAGGCAGGTAATGTTTTTTTTTTTTTTGCATCATTTGCCATTAATAATATGCAGCCGTTATCAATTTACTACAAGGTGGAGGCTTCCTCAACAAGTTTGCTTCCTTGCATCGTGGATCATAATCTGCTATGCTGGTGCAGTGCGGGTTGGCAGATCGACCGTATTTGGTGGTCAGGGGATTGAATCCCGGTCAACTCAAAGAGCGTGTGTTATTGCATTCCCGCTCCTAACCACTCGGCTACGGAGGCCTTGGCATTACTTATACTAATACTAACAATGCAATTGATAAAGTTAAGATCCATTTCCATCCTTCTTTTCAACTCCTCTCACAGTTCTCGACAGTGATCCTTCTGATCATCATCATCTAACAACCTTGGAACAAATTTTGCTGACACTCGACGAATGGCAAGATTTTCGGTTGATATCGTTTGGCACGATCCAAAGGAGGTTCCAGTTTATCAAAATTTCTCGGATGGTTAATCGTCAATCAGAACGAATTTTTTCACTTGCTTTAACAACCATTTTATCACTGCTTGAAGATCGACCCAGGACCTGAATTTAAATATAAGCCATATAAACCAGGCTTGGGACCTCGCTATCCAGGAAGGAGGGGGGGGGACTTTTCCGTTTTATTTTGTAGAGATAAAATGTATAATTATCTATTTTGAAGCCTCTTCGTATGCGTTGGCTTACAGTTAAGACCACATTATGTCCAAGTCCGGCCCTGAGTAAACCTGAACATTGGTCACCTTTGACAGATTCTTGGCTCTTTTGGAAATGCTTCGTTATTGGTAGACACATGCCTTACTGAAACACATAGTTGTTGTTGTAGTGGGGTTTTAGAAACATCAGGGACTAAGGCCATATTACTCCGTGTATATTGTTTGTAAATTGCGTATGTTCTCTGATCGATTTTCTGGATGAAAAACCTACGTTTCTGGGAGAAAACACCATGCTACCCTCGCCTGACACCGACTAACTCAACCACGTTGTGGAAAAGTCCCATTAAAATTCCTCACATCATCGACGGGACTCAAACTCAGGTCTTTTCCACCGATGGAGAGAGGACGACGATTCTACCAACTGTGCTACCACGAGGGCACTGAGACAAGCATCACTAAATGCAGTTCTTAACATTAGAAGGATTTCTGCTGTTTTTTTCATTCTTGATACAAAACCTGATGCACTCACGTTGTTCCGCTTTTATATTCATTATTACAGAGCGCTTAAGACAAGTTAGAACTTCAAAAGGCACTGCTCCTTGGTGGTTTGGTGGAGAGAAGTAGCTTGAATTGGGAATCTCTCTCCTAAGCTTACTCATTATCTCGGCTCTCTACCTCCACCGCTTCTTTTGTAATAAATAAAGTATTAGAACTTTTTGATTGGACCTCATATAGTTATTTCTACTTTTATTTTCAATTTTTTTCTTTTATACTTTTATTTATTCCTCTATTTTATAAAACTGAAATTACAATGTCACTGAAGAGTACAGAATCTTTTCCGATTGCGATTGGAAAAATCGGACACATTAAAACTTTTGTAACAAAAATGCTCTAGTAGAAACAATATGAAAACAGTACATTAAGAAATTAATGCGATTTGTCATATGCTATTACGTTAGCTTTCAGAAATATGGTGGGTATTTTTTTTGGTTTTTTTTTGATGCTGTAACTGGGATAGATAATTTTTTTATCTGTCCACAGATAGGTATCTGTGTTGCACCATTATTCCAAGAGATATTATTATTAAAAACAATGACTCACTTAACCGATTTCTTCGTCACTGTTTCAGGTGATTAAAGTGTATGATAACTGGAAATATATTTTAAAATTATTGTTTTAGAAGTAGAATGACTGCATGCACAATCAATCACTCATGACAATTTTTCCTCTAATATATAATTAATTTTACTTTTCTTCCTGGCTTATTTCCACACCCCCAAATATTACTTTTGGGTAACAATTAACGTTTGAGTTTATTTCACACAGTTGTATTTAAAAAGTGCTAAAATTTATAATTATTTCGCATTAAAAATGTACACCGATGTGCCAAAACATTATGACCACCTACCTAATATGATGTTGATCCTCCACGTGCAGCCAAAACAGCTCGTACGCGGCGAGGCATGGATGCTACAAGATTTCTAAATGTGTCTTGTGGTATCTGGTACCAACACGTAACCAGCAGATCCTTTAACTCCTGTGAGGTCCGTGGGTGAGACGCCGCAGATTGGAGTTGCTGTTTCAACACAAACCACACATGCTCGATGGGATTGATGTCCCGGGGAATTTGGAAGCTAAGGCAATACCTGGTAGTCTTCCTCATGTTCCCCGAATCAGTCTCGTACAATCAGGGCGGTGTCGCATTATCCTGCTGAACAACGGCACCGCCAGAGGAAAAGACCGTTGCCATGAAAGGGTGTATCTGGTCAGCAATGATGTTTAGGTAAAGTGTAAAGTGTGTTTAGAGTCTGACGGCACCAGGGGTGCCCCCATCTCCGCGTAATATACATTGTCGTGTGTTACAGTACACTGTAAAGGCCAGAGATTTTAAAGTGTATGGATATTGTTAAGTGTAGTCTGGCCATTTAGCCGTTGGATCCCTATTGGGGCCCACTGTTGCCCACACTTGGCCCCGTGGAAGCAGACGAGGAACACCAGTATTTTAAGTAAGTACTCTGGCAGGTCCTGCCACCTAGTTTCCTGAGATTTCAGTGGCTAGGACATAAAAAAAATAATAATAAAATAAATAAAAATAAAAATAAAATAAAATAAAGAACGCAGTAGGACTGAGCGCTGAATGGGTTAGAGGCCGAGGAGAATACTTGTACAATGGAATTTGAAAGTTTTAAATTTAGACTGTGTGGGGCTTACGCTGTGAGAGTGAACAGAGTAGGGAGTAGACTGAAGGCTGGAGGAAGGAAACAGGAAGTAAGGGATGATGTTTAGGTGTGTGGTGTGTTGGGTTGCCTGAGCGGAGCCCGGAGTTTCCCCCATTAGTCGCTTCATTTCTTCTTGTAATATGGCATCTCTCTTCCAGCCATTGTTCTGTTGTGTGTAGGGGCTGGATCGGCAACCTAGCAGGTGGGGGGGCAGAGACACCGAGTCGCCGCCTTCACTCCCCAACTCTGCCACGTGAAGGCGTGCCGGGTTCTATTATCGTCATGGTGAGCACTCCTAAAGAACTTTAGGAGTGCTCAAGGTAGAGAAAGAAGAAGGGGGGATAGAAAGGGAGCAGGTCTAAGGGAAGATCGGCCCTAGTTAGAAGGAATAAATGTTAAGCAAGTAGAAAGATTCTCCCACTCAGGATGGTGGGGGAGTAGGGGAAAAGCGAGTTTTGATGTTGTCCTCGCTTAATTATTATGCATGAGTTGGCGATTGTCAGGTCCAGTTCGGTTGTGCTCTCTTCTTTTGAAGGCCTTGGTGGCAAATGTGTTAAAGGCCTTGAAGTTACTTTCTGTTGCAATCAGGTTTTCTTTATTCATTGGCAGTATGGCATCCACCAAGGAGGAGAGCTCCTGTCTGAGGTCTTGATAGTAATAACATTCATCGAGGATGTGGTCAGCTGTTTCTATTTCACCGCAATGGCAGTGCGGTGCTTTAACCAGTCCTAGTTGGTGCAGTTTGGCATTTATGCTACCATGTCCCGTCATAAGGAATATTGCGTGTAGGTCTGGTGTCATCCATAGCTTTTCTTTCTTGGTCAATTCTCTTGCTTCAGGGATGTAGTGCCTAGTCATATCCCCCACTTCATCCGTGGACCAGATTTCCTGCCATCTCTCCTTCAGTTTATTTCTTATCCTTGTGAGTTCCTCTTTCTTTTCTGCTTGTAGGTTGATGGCGATGTCATCCAAAGTGGTGGGTATATTCTTTCTTAGCCTGTATTTAGGATACCGATATTGTATTTCCAGATGGGCTGGCATCTTCCAGAGCAGTGCCTGTGGGGCCATAGCAGAAGTTGTCCGGCAGGCTCTGGACATGGTTAGTAGAGCTAGCTGTTGCGCTTGATTCAGCTGCTTAATCAGAGCCACCTTGTTCGCTCTATAACCCCAAGCCCCGGCACCATAGTAGAGAATTGTGAGAAAAATGCAGTTGTAATAGAGTCTTAGTGTGTGAGCTTTAAGGCCCCACTCTCGATTGGTTATCTGTTTTATAGCAAACAAGAAGGTTTTGATTTTTTTCTTTTATATATTTGATGTGAGGGAGGAAGCTGAGTGTCTCATCTACTATTATTCCTGAGTATTTGTTTGTTTGGGATATACTTGATCTTTTGATCCATATATTTAATTGCTGGCGGTCGCTCCCTGTCAAGCTTTCCATTGATGAGCATTTGTGCTGTCTTCTTTGTCGACACCTTTAGTTTTTTTGTTTTCTGTCCATGTAGCGATTTCCTTGAGAATTAAGTTTGTCCTGTTCTCAATTTCTCTCCTAGAGTTACCAGCCGTGAGTATGGTGAGATCATCTGCGTAGGCTATGAAGGTTTTTCCCAGCCAGGAGTCGAACTGTGGGGACTGAGTCTTGGGCTGACTCTATTTGTGTGCCCTTCTTGAATACTCAGACTGCTTTAGAACCTATAGTATTTGTATTAAGTATGATTTTTATTCAATCAGCAACTGGTACCTCAACCTCTAAAGCGCCACAAGCTACCTGTCTGCATATATATATCAGAAGATCCTAGTCCTTGAGGTTTCTTTCTTAATTTTCCCTGCCAAGATAGAATCAGTGTTGAATCCCCAAGCAGTGTGTTTCTCTTGAATAATGAGACTCTTAGAAACAGTAATCATAATGACAAATTTAATTATTCACTTCTAAACATTTACATATACTACAGTATTTAATTGGGATATATACAATTATAGATTACAACTTTCTCTATACCTGCTATACTTATACGTAGCAGTTGAAGAACAAAATAGTGGCTTGATAGTCTATACTTCATTAATCTCTCCGTTCATATAACTGGTAGTTATTTTACCCACTTGTAGGTACATAAATATGTAATGTTAGTTGTCTACACCACAAACTTATGGCTCTGAAATTACCTGTCTTACCCAGTTCCATACCCTCAAAAGGCTAACTAAATTTATATGTATGCATATGGCTCTCTTTGCCTTATAACCTCGAAATATAAAATCGATAACGCACTCTCTTTGTACTTATGAAAGATACATATGGTACTTATATACATTCATATATATCCTCTACCCTCAATACTAGTAATGACATTACATTTTTCATTGTACTTATTTTATATCTTATTGAGGTCCTTACTTCTTTTTTCCTTGGTCTTACCAATGCCTTTAAGTTCGTCCATGGCTTACACACTCCTCAGCATTCTCATTACTATTACTTAATAAGGCAACTTCTCTGTCTTTACTTCAAGAGTCATATTATTTTTTGTATTTCGCCTGGCACATATCTAACCTCTTCTCATATCTAACCTCTCTGTAATAATAAAAAAGAACTTACATTGTCTATCTTGAGTGCACCCTCCCTTCCGTTACCTCTCCTTGCATATGAAAATCGCTCGAGTTTTTCATTTCCTCATTCTACTTCTTATTTCGTCCTTTCCGTGTTCACCTCTTTTCCCAAAAAATTAATCCCACTTGTTCTGCATCCCTAACCGGACCGCACTTTCTTTGTGACCAACCACACTCTCACAAGACGATACTCTCTGTGTTCAACCCAAAAAACTCTCTCCCGTTTTTTTTTTCGCGCTTTTTCCTTTGTTTCTCTCAACTTTTCTCTCGGATCAATCACTTCCCCCCTGAACCTCGAGAGGGCGTTTTGCCACCATAGTGCATAAAAGGCCCCCGCCAAGTCTGCAAAGAGAGCAGAGAGGTATTTGCTGTTGTCTCTGGTTGATATTAATTCAGTGATTGCATCCCCAGTGCCGCGTCCGGGGGTGAAGCCATATTGTTTCGGCGAGTAAAGGCCATTTGATTTGTATGCTTCCATTCATCTGGTCGCGGTGACTTTCTCTAGGACCTTGCCCAAACCCGGAAGGAGGACGATCGGCCGATAGGACGTTGGATCCTGTTCTGGCTTGTTGGCCCTTTCAAAATAATTTTCAGATTGGTTAGTTGTCAAGTCCTTGGGAAGGTGCAGCAAGGAGGCAGGAGTTAAGGGCCCCATGAATGGCTTGGGGGACCAACTGCCACACCCTATTTAGGACCTTAACTTTAATGGCATCATGGCCCAGACATTTCCCGCTCTTCATGTTGGCGATAGCGTGACCAATTTCCTCGTTTGTTAAGGGAGGTTCCGTCGGGGGCCCTATATATGACTTTTTTTTTTTTTTTTTGCCTTATTTCCTTTTGGTATGGCGTCTCACTCTGGTTTATATCCTAATGTGTGATTGCATCCAATATTGCATTGATTTCCGCCCAATTACTAGTGGGGATGTTCCCTTGCACTTCATTTTTGGTGTAGATTTCTGGAGGGGGATCTTGCTGTTTATCATTTTATAGACCAGACCCCATAGGTCTGAATTATATTTGGTTTCGATCAGTTTTTCCCAGGCTATTCTCTTCTGCAGCTGAATGTTATGATGGTAGGTATTTCTTGTTGGGGTCTGGTTGGTTCTCGCCGGGCACTGATATTCCCTTCTAGTTAGTCTGATTTGCTGCTTCAAGTGGGCAGAGTTCCACACTTGAAGTGTACAACTCTGCTCACTTGAAAAAATACCATGTCCCTTGGTGGACAGCAACTCTGTCCACCAAGGGATATGGTATTTTTTTCTTCTTTGGGGCTTCATTGACGCAATTCACGCT
Source organism: Mastigoproctus giganteus (assembly GCF_048544385.1). Classification (NCBI taxonomy): domain Eukaryota; kingdom Metazoa; phylum Arthropoda; class Arachnida; order Uropygi; family Thelyphonidae; genus Mastigoproctus; species Mastigoproctus giganteus. Next base: position 183,174,488 of record NC_143584.1, on the reverse strand, counting down.
TTTATTATTTTTCCTTGCAGGCTCTCTATATGCTCTTTTGCTGTCAGATTTTGTAGGGTCAGTATGTCCTCGTCTGTCAATTCCTCCTTTATGGTGGTTTCAAACTCATTCCACTTTGCCAATTTCGTTTGAATTTGATCTGTGTTGTCATTCCTGGTGGATCTTTTTCCTTGTGTGACAGTGAATGTTATCGCATTATGGTTTGTTGGACTTTCCAGTTTTGGATTCTTTGGCAAACATTGGGGATTGCTAGGGAAACATTTATATATGACATGCCCTGTGGGGTGACGCATGTTGGGAGATGCCCTTGTGAGTTCAGCACTTTCAGTCTGTGTGTTATAATAACTTCTTCCATGATCTGCCCTTTGTCCTTTGTCTGTGGACTGTTCCATAGAGTTGAGTTTGCGTTCATGTGCATTAGTTCATGATGTTTAGGTAGGTGGTAGACGTCAGAGTGTCCGGCACGTGTATAAATGACCCAGGGTATCCCAGGGTCATTCATCACCGCCGCCACTGGCTTGTGTTCGTCTCACGGTGCATCCAGGCGCCATCACTTCCCCAGGTAAACGACGCACATGTACCCGACCGTCCACATGGTGCAACAAGAAACGTGATTCATCGAACCAGACTGCCTTCTTCCAATCACTCAAGGTCCAGTTTCGATGCTCGCGTGCCCATTGCAGGCGCTGTGGCCGGTGAATCCTGGTTAGCATGGGCATTCGGAACGGCCTGCGGCCACACAGTCCCATTTTCCACAGGGTTCGATGTGCTGTGTGTTGTGACACATTACTCCCATCACCAGCATTCCAATTACCGGCTAGTTGCGCCACAGTTGCCCTTCTGTTGCCACGTACCACCCAGGAGAGCCTTCGCTCACCGCGAGCATCGATGAGCAGTGGTCGTCTAAGACCTCGCCGGCGGTTTGCGGGTTTTCCTTCCTCGGACCACTTTCGTTAAGTACTAACTACGGCTGACTGTGAGCATCCTGCTAGCCGTGCCGTTTCGGATATGCTCTGACCCAGTCGTCTGGCCATTACAATTTGGCCTTTGTCAAACTCGCTTAAGTCCGCTGCAGTTACCATTTGAAGAACAAGAGTAACACCGACTAATGGAGCTCAGTATCAGGTGTTTTTTATACTGTGTCCGGACCCGCGCACGCGCCGTAGTTCACCTGCAATTGCTTCGACTTGCATAACGACTCTCTGGTCATAATGTTTTGGCTCATCGGTGTATGTAAAAATGCTTTAGTTTATGTAATATGCACCAGTTTAGTTGAAGCTAGTAGTAAACGAAGTTAACTTTGTGACTTAGGACTCAAGGGACTTATAAAAATAACAAAATCGAATTAAAAGGTGAGAATCCGTCGAAACAAAATTCACTAGCTTACTAATTTTCAAAGCATGGGCAACCATGCTTTAAAAATTAGTAATATAGTAATCAGAGATGGGCAGCGAACCCCACAGAGTAGTAACATATCTTACTACTTTGTGGCCAGCCCCATCTATGATTTCAGAAGATTAAAATAAAATATTCAAAATAGTTTTTATAATTTTTAGCAGTGATTTAAATTATGAAAATCAATAAATGAATATTTAATACGTAAAAGATTAATAATAAACAAGCTTTATGGGAAATGTTTTCAGAGTTTTTTATCCGTAGCAAATTTTCTACGCGGACCTTCTGTTCATAGTAATAATGAAAAATCATATAATCTGAACTGTTAAACTTTTTTATACTACAAAGTTCACACAAAGGATTTCAAGAAAATCAGTAAGTATACAATAATCTTTAACTTTCTTTACGGTCTGAACGTGTTGAAAGAGTTTAAATTTTGTTCAAAGTTTGAATTTGATATCACATTATCAATGATATCAAATTCCACGATGATAGGATTCATCAGCATAATGCAATGAATCGTTAAAATCGTTCTCTAGCAATGTTTTGTGTAAATTATCGAGACGTATAATACTGAAAAAATGAATTTTATGCCGTTCACGCTATTCTTCTTATTATTAATACCACTATAGACATCATTAATGTGAATTTTTTTAAAGGAAAACAAGCTTATGAGATTTCCAAGCCTGCATTTCCCACAAATAACACTTCTGTTCAGGGTACAGAGGGGACATAACCCCCCTTAGCCATGCATATAAGTGTTCATAGATCTATCTAAAAAAACACTGAAAAACCTGGTCATGCACCCCCTTACGATGATATCTGGATACGATGCAGCTTCTGTTCGTAATTTAATCCTAAATAAATTTTCAGTAAACAGGGGGGAAGTGAGGATAAGAAGTCTAGTTCCAAGCTTACAATTTGTGTGGCCCAACTTCCAGAATTTTTTGAGATAGTCCACTCAAGAACTGGTATTTATAGAACTCAAATTTCCAATGGGTGGGAGGCACACTTTCTTCCTTGTATATTGGACATTACTTGATACATATTAGGTCTCCCCATCTGGAAAAGAATACCTTGACAGTGGTAGTTTTCTGCTATCTTAAAACAAGTCTGAAATAGGCTCTATTGTTCACCATACCGAAAGAATCAGAAAGTATCCCCCCCCCATTATCTCTGTTCAGAATTCCTTTTTCCCAATTCTTTAAATGAAAACAGTCTCATTTGAAGTCTACTCCCAGAGTGCATGACGATAAGGGTATAAAAGAACTTTAATGTGCTTTGGTACTGAGTTGCTTGGTTTAGCTCTTATCGTTTCAATTTAGTTGTGATGGCACCTGTTAAGTCCGGAAAAGCTATAAAATCGAAAATTCAAGAAGCTGCTGTGCACAGTACAATTAAGAAAAAGCGTGGTACCAAGAAGAGAAAGGAAAGTTTTGGTACTTATCTCTATAAAGTACTTAAACAAGTTCATCCCGATATTGGTATCTCCAGCCGATCGATGGCTGTTATGAATAGTCTAATTATGGATTTATTTGAACGAATTGCCATGGAAGCAGCCCGTCTCTCCAAATACAGCCAACGTTCCACCATATCTAGCCGAGAAATTCAAACGGCTGTACGCCTTATAATGCCTGGAGAATTGGCGAAGCATGCAGTATCTGAAGGTACGAAAGCTATTACAAAATACACCAATTTTTCTTAAGTTGGAGCAGACTTCCTACTTATTTTATTATGTTATGTGATTGTTAGTGCATTTTACTCGAAGTATGTGTTTTATGTAATTTAATAAAGTCATTTAGTTTAGTTCAGAATGTTCAAAATTTCGATTTAATCATGGAACAGGAAATAATCACAGGAAATTCATGTGAAGAAACATTACATTACTTATGAGTCTTATTTTAAGAGATTGAAGTGATATTAATAAAGCATTGGAATTTCAAGGGCTTAATTTCTTTGACTTAAATTTAAAATGTCTTTTTAACGACCCCTTTCTATTGTTATCTGTTTGGGGGCGTATTCAGAAATTTGATGGGAATAATTCAATATTCTTCACTTATTATCCAACTCTGCTCGAAGTGTAGGACTAAATGTTCCCTGATCGCAAAGGGACACCAGCCTTGCTATGTTAGAAGCACTTTTTTTCTGCAGCTCTTCTAGTTACGACATGATTTGAACCATTCAGTCAGATTGCTGTGCTATCATGAACTCTCCTCTTCTCCCCTATTGTCAGATTTTTTGTCTACCATATGTGTACAACTGATTTTACAGTACTGTAATAAAAAATATAAGTAATTTACAGGAATGAGTTAAACATTAAAACATGTTTAGGAGCGATATACAATTATTAATTGAACTTGCAAGTATAAAGATTAAACACGTGCATTATTTAATAATGCCCGTGCTATCACGTCCTGTCAGCTGTCTCAGATAGGGGCTATATCCCCCCCCCATGATCAAAATAATATGGATTTTTGTTACTGTTACATGATTAAAGCTAAATGATTCCTTGGAACACTACTATATCCCCCTCCCCTTAAAATCCTATGCCCGCCCACCCCTTCATTTCGTAGTTGATTGCGTGTAATCTGATGCTTTCAGAACTTACGAGAACTTAATTCAAGGAGCCAGAGTTGAGTGAAAGTAACTCCGAACTTGCGTCAGTTTATTTTTGAGAAAACCTTAAGATAAATGCCCACTTAGTTCCCGAATGCTTTTTACTTTGCACACTTAAACGAATTATACATAAGTTTTGCAAATGAACAATACTATTTTTATAATGGTATATAATTTAGTATTTTTATTGTAAATTTAACTTCAGGTCTTCAAACATGTCTCAGTAATGGAACTTGGTTAGGCACTAGAAACTGTTACAGTACGTGGCTATAGAACACTTACTTTTAGCTAATAGTGGAATGTTAATTTAATATCGATATTACTTGGATAACCTACATTTTAAGTTGAATTGGATTTAGATAATTCATTCTGAACTAATTGATAAATGCACCAACTCTGGATGGCGAACTTAAATTTCTGAACTGCTTTATTCCGTTTTACTGGATACACAAACGATGATATTCTTTGTACATATGTGTTTAAGAAAAAAAATCGGATGCTGTTATTGACATTCGGGTCTGTTGGCGTCGTGTGGCCAAGTGCAGATATGCCTGGCAGTGTCCCATACAGTGCCGCCATGACATTCCTGGAGGACTGGTTGGTCATGGACACATCTGTAGTATTTTCCGCAATCGCTCTCGTGGGGAAAATATTCGAACTCAGAATTGCAGTCAACAACACCTGGAGGAGGAGTGGGTCGAGGGCTAGTTGGTGGAGACTTCGAAGCTGTTGTCATTTCTTCGGGATTAACAGTTGGAACCACATAACCCTTCAGACCATCGTTAATTACCTCTAATAAACCATTCTTTTTACCACAAAGTCCCGTGAAATCATCCATGTCTAGAGCCCACACCATAGCTCCACCGTAGCCCTTCTCCTTGATAAAGTCCATCTGAAAGAATAAAATATTTCGTTATAAGTAATGTTAATGCTACAAAAAAAAAAAAAAACTGAACACAAATCGGTGTTATATTCAAAACTACGTGAGTCAGTGAACCTATTTTTAGCAAAAACGAAATAGAACCAAAACGGAGTTTAAAGGCAAAGGATAGCTAGTTCTAGTAATTAAACTTGAAAGATTAATTTGTAGATACCAGAACTTACAAACATTCGCAGAAAAGTCTTCATGCTTGACCAGAGTGTAATAATGATCTGTTGGATAAGCTCAAACGAGATTGATACTGAAAATAATACTTACTATTGCAGACATTTGAACTTCACTGAACAAGTTTGCTAACGAATGTTAAAATGTAGGAACCTACCCCATAACTAGAACAGTAGCTATGACTGCTCTTTTATTCCGTGTGGGAAGGGAAAAAAAAGTCGATTCTTATCATGACAGGAAAGTCTTTTGAACTACTGCACTTTAACATCATGGTCACGTTAGTCGGTCTTGTCCAAGGATTTGATATCTTCTCCCAGGAACTCGGGTATTTCATCGTGCAAACTAAAGATAAAATACACGTTAGATCCTACTCAATTCTCAGGAGTCAGTTTTCTGCAGTTTTAAGCGCTCCAGTTTTACTGCGTAAACCTTTCCATTCAAACTTCCTTCCCGCATAGATAACTCGGTCCTAATCTAGCGAGCAAGGTCAAGTTAAGGCTGACCGGGGCAGAATAGCATTCCTGTCATGTTTAGGACGGCGAGAGTATAGAGATCAGCCTAACAATGGCAATAACATTTGTTGTGACATGAAGCTGCCAAGGAGTTCATTTGGGGAAATGTGATGGTTTCACCTGGAGATGATGAAAGCGTTCCCAGAATGTGGTTGAGCCACACAGGATGCAGTACGCGACAACGAAGGAGGTTTTTTTTTTTTTTTTGGTTCTCTCGGCAGCTGATGCCTGAACAACTAACGTATAGGAGAGGCTACAAGGAGATGCAGCCGATCAAATAGTGGGTAGTTAGTTTTGGGAGATATTCTAAGTTTCTGATTAGCACCACGCAACAGCAAGAATTTTTCTTGGAAATGGTAAAGGTAAGCTTGGCCATACAAAATTAGAAAGATTTATGTGCTGCTGGATTCTTTACTACGAGAACTGAGGAACTGTTTAACTAGTATGTACTTATGTGCAGGTATATTGTCATGTAGCAACTCTAGTCCACTTCACCTAATTTTTCTGGTGTTTTCGTTCTGATGGGATCTCTCAGAAGACGAAACGCTTCAATTTGCAGGCCTTTAGTTACAGCCTAACCTTCTAGTAATCTAGTGTATATTCTAATTAGATTATGCCTTTTGGCATCGTTTATATATTGACGTCTGCCTTTAACTTTTTGAATGATATAAAAAAAAAAGTCATCGCCAGTGGTATTTTGGCATCGTTTCTGTGGTAATGGCAAAACGTGGATGCTGCTAAAGTGCGCAAGGCGACACTTCGCAAAAAATGTCACGTGGCGCACTTTAACGAATTGCGACTACTAATCGGCTTTTAAAGATGTCAGAACTTGCATATCAGGTTCAGAAAAATACATCGAACGTGGCCTAACATACCTCGCCCTTATCTCTAGAGATTTATGATAGTGTCATAAAGAAAGTTTCGAACATACAGCACCTTCATTAAAAAGAACATGGATTGTAAAAGCGCATACATAAGGTTGTTACTCTTTTACGAAATCGCCAGAAGGATCAATGTAATTCGGCTATATGATTTTCAAATAGCTCAAGGATTAGCAGCATGCGCTTCTTGGTAAAATAGCTCGACTTTAGGGCAATGCATACTTACATACTACTTCCTTTAAATAAGGAAAATGGTCGAATTCCTCCACTCTCCATACAATTCGATTACCTATTTCTATTGTTCAAGGGTTTCATAAGAGACCAGCATTATGGAGGTGACGAAGCAATCGAAAAGGTCGATGCATTGCTCATCGAGAAGTGAGGAAACGTGACTACGCAGGGATTTTTCAAGTTCATATAACACTGGTAACGCTATGTAATTCTATCCGGCGATTTTGTAAAAAAAAAGTGTGTTATCAATGTTCTTTTTGTTCCATGTAAATTTGTTATTTAAAATAAACTCAAACGTGCTGATCATTTTACAATCGGCGTGCCAAATAGTGTTGGTCATGCCAATTGGTATCAGGTTATTGGATCAAAATTGGTAATTGTAAAAACAGTTTAGATTATATTAATCTACAAACGAATATTTTATACGAGAAAACTCATAAACACGTTTCATTTGACTTTGCTTATTTAGCTTTGTTTCTGTTTGTGGCTACTTAGCTTTGTTTCCCACCCATCCCCGAATATTATGCAGATATCTTGATTGCAAATGAAATTCTTTTTCCACCTTTCAGAAAATATCACTGACATTCCCGTACCAAAAAAGGTTCATTTCCACTTCAACTGGACAAAACCTACTATGAAATTATTTCATGCTTACCTTTATGGCAACACTTTTTTCATCTTCATAACCAACCCATTGATCCTCGTGGTAAGCATAGGGACACTTGCCAATATCGTCAAACTTTTCAGTCCATTTTTTACTTTGCACCTGAGGACAAATCTGAAGGGAGAAAAATTAATTATATATATATACACACACTATAATTTAGGTGAATTTACATGTTTAATTTAGCGTGAATTCGAATAGCATTAAATTACTGTGTACTCATCATAAATAGCTAAACTATCCCTACATCATTAACTAATGATATATTTAACTCATTATCAGCCACCGATGAAACTATTTTTAATTCCTTTGGACGTGGGTTCCTATCTCCTCACAAAGGAATTTCTATCCTTTCAAGAACTGACAGTCCATTGCAGATTTTGCCGTAGCTACGAGGGAGAGTAAGTTCCGGGATTCAAGTTCATGATTCCTAAATATGGTGCTGTTTCTTGTATACTTTCCCACTTATGAATTTCTCTGACCGTGTGGTCGTCCGGGAGTACAAACAGAAAATTTAATTTATTTGTCAGAATATCTGCCCATTCACTGACACTTGTATTCAATCGTCTCTTTCTTACACTTTTCTGTATAACTTCAAGGGGACAATGTTATAGGTTCGAACAAAATAAAGCTCTTCTGCAACTTGAAGTGTCATCTGTCTGTCAATGTTTGCATTATTAACAGGTGCAAAAATAGTCGCAGCATCTTTCTGGCCTTTAGTTCTTTGAACTGAATTTTCTACAGTTCTGGGTTTTTTATTTTTTTTATTTTGCATTCCTTCCCATGACCGTGCATTTAGCTACATTTGTGGAGAGACGTTTTATACATGTAGTAGTCATACGTATTTCAACTGTATTTTTTTTTCCACTGCAGCACTTGTTAATAATCGGGATAGGAGTGCATGACTGCAATTTTAGAAATATACAGGAGGAATAGTAAATATTTTGGGAGGCTATCTTGAGTAAATTTTTTTTTTTTTTTTTTTTTTTTGTTAATTGTTGGCGATGCGCCAACAATTAACTTCTGTGACCATAATGCACCTCCCAACTTTTTTGCATTTTACTCTGATCCAAGCCCGAGGAGGGATTCGAACCCGCCACCTTTGGATTGCCAGGTAGGCACTTTACCCACCTGGCTAACCCAGTCGGCAAAAGTTCATCTAAACATTGTCCAATCCTCAATAGATACGGAAATACAGCTGCTTGAAACTGGCGCGCACAAAGCCATTGAGAGGTATTAAAGAATGATAAATAACTTACTGTTCGTATTTATTGACTTTTGAATGATACAAAACACAAATAATTGACAAATTTTTTTAGTTCACGATAAATGTTCGAAAATCCCACCGCCAACCTCAATGCACTTTGCAACTCTTGTGGTAATATGACGTGTTGTTCTTCTGACGTTGTCTTGGCGTTCCTTTGTGAGGGCAGCAGTACAGTATCGTCTTTACGCATGGGCACACAGGGCACTTACCGAGGGGCCCCACGATTCTAGGGCCCATGGTGAATTTATCACCAACTGATTAATGTTATTATCAGTTTGAATTTACTCAGTTTCTGTTGATTAATCCTCGTTTCACATGTTTTTTTTTTTTGTTTAAACGTTGATTTTGTTGAAAGTAGCAATAAATCTAAAGGTTTAATTTTATTGACCGTTTACATTTTCATTCCTTTGAATGAGTGAGTGGGGCCCCAGTGCATTGCTTTGCCCAGGGTATACAATGCTGTTAAGCCGGCCCTGCAGCAGTATCCAAAATGGGAGCGAGCAATTCGTCTCTTGTATTCATTTTTTTTTTTTTTTTTTTGTATATTGCGCTTTTCATCCATCCCCACAAACAAAAATCTAACGGAGTGCGGTCTTGAGGACCTTGGTGGCCGATGAACGGGGACCACCGCCGCAGATCCATCGTTCAGGGAAGGTTCGATTTAGATATTGTATCACCAGACGAGTATAATGTGCAAGAGTTCCGTCATGCTGAAAGTACAAACCAATCCTTGTAGCCATGGGAACATCCTCCAATAGTAGTGGAAGTTCGTTTTGCAGAAATTCTAGGTAAATGGGCCCTGTAAGACGATTTTGTAACACAACAGGCCCAATCAACTGGTTGTCGATGATATCGCACCACAGAGAAGCGATGTTGAAAATTTGTTTCTACATTGGCATGTGGATTTTCGTCTGACCACCTATGAGAGTTACTGGTATTGTTGATACTGTCATTGGTGAAAGTAGCTTCATCGCTGAACAGTATTAATGGAATTAATCGGCGATTAGCATTTACTCACCGACAAAATTCCAATCGCTGGGCGTCGTCTCCTGGTTGAAGGTGTTGCACCCGCTGTATGTGAAACGGATACAAGCCGTGCTCACGTAATGTACGCCATACTCTTGTTTGTGGAACACCGATACGCCTAGAAATTCTTCGTGTGCTAATAGGACTACGTTCTACCGACTGAAGAATGTGTTCTATTTCATCCACATTTTGTTCATTTGCACGTTCAGAAGAAATATGAGCGCTGGGAACTGTACCAGTCTCACGCAGTTTGGTGTAAACGCTCTTGAATCCGGTATTCTCTACAAGCAGCTGTAGCACTTCCACCACAGAAACCGTAGACAAAATCTGTAGACAAACACCATATTGGCATATTCAGCATGTGTGAAAATGTGCGGCATTCTTAACAACAATTCTAACACCAAACAGCGTCATGTTATAACTACTTCTTGGTCACGTCTGATTCAGGGAGCTGTGCGTACCAGTTTCAAACAGCTGTATCTCCGTATACGTTGAGAATTGGACACGTTTATATGAACTTTTTTACTCTGAATAATCGATACTATAACCTCCCAAAATATTTGCTATTCCTCCTGAATCACCCTGTATATCTTAATCAAAACTACTGTAAAACTCCTGAATCACCCTGTATATCTTAATCAAAACTACTGTAAAACAAGTTTACCTTGGAACTACAAAATGTAGCTGTTGTATAATCCTTTTTCTTTACAACAGGTTTCCTCAGTCTCTCCAAGGCCCAACTCGGCCACCTGACTGCGCTTACTATCAAAATTCTACCAGATGAGGAGGATTATATTCTTTTACCTCTAAAATTTACCAAATTTTTAAAATAGGCAGTGCATGTTCTCTTGAATGAAGACAATATCATTATTAATTTTAAAGAGGGCATTTGTTACATATACTCTATTTACATGAATAATACAAAGAATAAGAAAAATGAACACAGCACTTTTGAAATTTTCATATAATTTTATTAAAACTGCATAAACCTAATTATTATTTCCAACTATCCTTACTACCCATGATTATAACTATCACTTGCTTATACTCTCAATCCTCAGATGAATTAATCTGAGGATTAAGAATAGTATATCATATAGACACAATATTATACAGACTCTTAAACTAACTATACATTAAAGGTATTTTTTATCTCTTCTTTTCAGAGAAATTTAACTAATCATCATACTTTATATATTACTGAATTTAAAAAACCTCGGTATCTGCAACTGAAACCTTGAAAAAAAATTTTCCTTTTCCAATTAGAATAATTTTCTTATTTTTGCTTAGCAAATCAGCATTACAGTAACCACTACAGTATGTCAAAACCATATCTAATACCAATGCCAGTACTTCAAACTCTCTGCTCTCTTTCATCTCTCTCACATTCACTCTCAAGTAAAATTAACTCTAACTTCATGTCAGCTGAAGCAATCACCCCTTTATTCCTTACTTCTAATGGTACAGCCCTATTCTATACACTTGTATGAACCATTAGGAATGATAACTTAATTAGCATCTTTACTTAGACTTACTTTTGTTCAGTCAAAGGTATAGCTGATTCCAGCAAAAGCTTCTCTTTCTGTTCCACTGTTTCTTCTCACGGTCATTGCAGACAATCTTTCTTTCTCTCTTAGTTCGAACTCTCCGAGAACGTGCACTGTTCCAAGTAAAGTCTCTAGCTTCCGCGGGGTATCGGATTCGGCGTACTCGCATAAGGCTATCTCCATTTTCTGGTCTGCTTGACTTCTGTTGGTCTTCATTTAAATGTATTATACTTGCTCCTCCAAACGTTGTCACTCTGCAAAAGATTTTTTCGCCAGCTGAGCTTTCATACAGCTCGGGCGTATCATACTCATGCTTGACGAATTCTTATACTCTGCCACTGTATTTATCTCGTCCATATCACGTCAAGTAAACTTTAGTTGGTGAACTTTACTTCTCCTTTTTTTTTTTTTCCACGTACAGAGCGGACTCTCATGAGATTTTTTCACTAAAACTTTACTCTTTCTTCTCTCCGTCACTCTGTACTGCACTATTGCTTCTCTCGACTCCCGGTACTCGCATCACTTCTGTTTTTCCTTCTCGAAACCGTTCTTTTCCATAATTCTTCCCTCTGCTGTATCTTAACTAATAGAACATTCTTACAATTTTTTTTTCTTTTTCTTTTCATTTGTTAGCTGTATTTTCTTAATTCGGAAATTACCCTCTCTTTCCGGGACTCTCCGACGAAATACCGGGCTCTGCCACCTGCTGAGCGAACTCGTCCGTGGCACCGATCATCCGCCATTTCGATGCGTCACCATTGTCTTCCACAACTCTAGAACACCATTGTCCTCCACTACTCTGGAACAAAGGTTCCCCACTGGAGATCTCTCTATCTACCAGATTTCCACTCTCCCGTAGTACACTACGGGAGAGTGTTGGTCTCTTTCATCTCGTTTTGACTATTTTTCCAATACCGTACTGCCTTCCACTTCCTTGCTTGAAGGTCCTCGCGTGTTACCACTTGGTCTCTCGATTATAATTCTCGCCTTTACTAAGTACAGCGCAGTTTACTCTCAATGTGTTTACTTGCTTTCCCCCTTTAATGTTCTCCCTATTACCTATTATCTACCGACGGCGTTCCTTCAATAACCAGAAATAAACACATTTTCTTCGGTTTTTCGAAATTACAAGGCTCCGCTGATGCTTCCCCTTAAACGAAGTTTAATGTTTCTTCTACCATTTCGCATATCCTTCCTTTCCCAAATAATTAAAATATATAAACATGATATCAACTTTATGTAATAATGATTTGGATCTTACACATATGCAGCTACCAAGCATGCGATTGAAACTCGATCAGTGCAGCAACATAGAGATCTTGCAAACAGCTGTATGAATATACAGCTTGCATACCTTTGGTTAATACGCTTTTTAATTTATTTTATTTTTGGCTGATTCCATGTAAGTTTTCTATCTCGCATCATTTTGCGAGATGCTTCATATTAGGGGACATTTTATTATATACTTATTTCTAAATAAATTCCATTTCTTTGACATACACAATTTATTGATAATTTTCATCAGAGTTTCCAGAAAACATTTAATTAAAAGGTAATATTCAAAGCGAATAGAAATAAGAACAGAAATTTTGCAGTGCAGAAAAACTCATGATAAGACCTCTTACATTACTTGTTTGGGAAGTACGCAAATCTTGATGAATTAGAAAATTAGCGAACACGTAATTAATAGAATTAAAAAAAAAATCAACAGCTTTATAAGAAGCCAAATGTGAATTAAATAAATTATCATTACGTTTCATACGTAGTAGATATCAAGTTTCAGTTATTCCACCATTTTATGAACTTTATCATTTGATAAAGTTATTAATAAAATATAAATAATAATAATATGATTAATACAATAAATGTGATTAGGTCTGATGTGGGAAAAGACAAGCACCTGTTTCCCATAATAGAGTAAATCTTCTAGGGCTAAAAAAAAAAAAAAAAAAATATATATATATATATATATTTTTTTTAAATCTTCATAAAATAATTCTATTTTAAAGAGGGCGCTGTTTTTAAGGTGGCGCTGACAGATTAAATCTGCTAGACTAATTTTCACCGCTGGAGTTATTTCTGTTGTTGAAATTGAAAATTCATGTGCTGTGGCTTAAAGAGAACTTGAACATTATTTTGCACAAGTTTGTTTTAAATCAAATGTACTTACACTGTGTTAATTTAAGGACGTTTTTTTTTAAATTCACCTTTAAAAAGAAATCACCAACCGTTGCTGTTCCGTTCTGATCCTGCTTCTGTGAGTACTTTTGCGAAAAATATTTATTTGTAATATAACTCTAAAGTATCCATTCTCAACCTAGTATCTAAAATATTTTAGAGTGTCAAAAATTCTAATACTTAAAGATTGAGTGTATTGAAAGAATAAGTATATAAATATATACTGTATATATATTTTAAGTTATTGAGTATATGAGTAAATTCGAAGAACAAAATGAAATCAGTAAACGTTGATCCAAGATTTAAATTGCTTTAAAAAAGTAATTACCAATAGTAGCTTTTTTTTTTCTGCAATTCAGAACAAGCGATGGCTATAAATTATTACCTCATAATAAGCCAAAAAGCCTCTGGCATTAGTATAAGGTCCAGGATTGCCTCCATCTTCCCATTTCTTGATTCCTGCTCTCAAATCGGTGTTATCTTTGCTACCTAAAGTATAAGTTCTGCCATAAAGAGGAACTCCAACGATAAGTTTTTGTTTAGGAGCTCCCATGTCTACCCATAGTTGCATTCCATCGTTCTAAAAGAAAACTTGGTCATTATTTGAATCACTGATTTAGCATAACTACAGCATGGATATAATTTTTTTTTATTATTATTGAACAAAAGAATTCTATTCATAATTATCACGGTGATGTTAAATATATCATTTCGCTGGGATAATTGTAAACTTCCGAATAAGGGTTGAGTTGCCCTGACTGCATCTGGACAACTTGCATTATGACATTTTCGTTTTTGTCAGTGTGCTTGCGAGCTCCTGAAGGTCAATTTTTGTTTCATGGGGTAAAAATCAGACAGCCCCCCACACACGCACACTTTGATCTCATCCAATTTCGAATTTATGATATTAATTAAACAAAATTAAAATGCAGATATTAACGGGAATTAAGTTGGTTAATGTTTAATTGTGAAATTACGTACGTGAACGAAAGGCATGATCGCTGTAGGCAACTTAACAAGAGTCAAAGAGAGAGCTTGAGAATAACAGCTTGGCAGTTAATCTTAAGGATTTTAACTAGGCTTACGGTGGACCACGCTGCTGGGAGGGGGTGATCAGCAATGAGCTCAACGAAAGGCGGTAAACAGACCACGTTCGATTAATTACTGAACTTAGAAAGCAGTTGTATAATAAATTGGTATGATGAATGAATTCAGAGAGGATTTGCTGTTTAACCCTCCATAGGTAGTGTTCCTCCCTCCCCGTAAACTCAGTTTCAGTTATTTATTTTATTTTTGTCTAGCAAAACAAGCAAACCGATAGAATACAGAAAAATTACACTTGGTTTATAAGATAACGCTCAGGTAACCGGTAACTTCACATTTTTTGTTTGTTATCCATCCTGAGCGACAACAAAGCTCCTTGATGACAGATTAGTCGACATGATACATCGATGGCTGCCACTCATTTTTAAAGGTCTAGATTCTCCAGTCGTCGACTGGAGGAATTTCTAACGATCTCTTCAATTGATGCTGTAGTTAGCCTATCTCATGGGAAGGAAATAGGGTTTTTCGGCCCGCACAACGTGCAGAGTGGCCCGTGATATTAGAACCAAAGCTACAGTTATACAGGAATTCTAATATGAAAGGATTCGGCCCTTCACGTCAGAATGTACAGTATATACGTATATCAAGATGGAGAGCAAAGCAACATCCACTTCGCGTTCGAAAAGTGGATTGCTGCTTTGTTCGAGACACTGCAAATTCCAACAAAGTTTATAGGATGGTTCGGTTCTCTGTGCCTCCAAGATCTGGGCTTCATCAGTACTTCGTAGCATTCAGTCATTCAGTTGGATGGTCATCTAGCTGGCAGCAAACTAGAAAAAAGGATCAGTAAGATGGAACTTATTGCAGCCTTAAATGACACAATTATAAAATTGAAGAAAGAAGGCTGATGTAGCCTGTAATGAGGTTACACCACAAACCCCATTGCAGGCTACATCAGCTCCTCCGGTGAAAAAAAATCTCACATTTCTGGAATATTTATCACTGGAGGATCCCACATCACACCCCGGAGCCTTTCCCTCACTTTGTAATAAATACAATAAGCTCCATCTAGCTGACCGTTTCATCATCCCCATCATCATAATTCAGATTCAGAACGTGGATGCAGATCTCCATCGATTTATCTGTGACATGAAGCATACAACCATTGTAAAACTGAGGATTTGCTTCACCATAATGATCATTGTATGTTCATTTGAAAAGTTTCATTATTACTGTTATTTTGTTTAATTTTTCTGTATAATTTCTATTTTATTTGAACAAATTGATGTAAATCACAGGTCTTTATTTCAACATGAGCCCTATAGCCATAATTCGTTTCTTTTCTCTCTCTTTTTTTTTTTTTTTTTTTTTTTTTGTTTTCCTACTATATAAAATTCCTGGCCATGAAGGGTGATGGTATTATTTTCAGGTAAAGAGTTTTTTTTTAATTAAATATCAGCGAAAATCTGTGGTCCTATTAAAATATACTTCTTTTGTTCCTCCTTGGAAGTCCGCGTGAGTAATACAGTGGTTATAATTGCCGTCCTCCCACACCGTGTGGATTTGAATCCTATAAATAATGCAAGGAACTTTTATGGGCTTTTCTCACACAAGGGCCGAGTTAGTCAGTCTCAGGAAACGATATAATGTTTTTTTTTCTCCCGGAAACTCGGTTTTGTCGTCCAACAAACAGGCAAACCGACTAGAGAAAGCACTCAATTTATAGACACAACATACAGTACTATGGATGTATGATCTACCCGCTTGGTAACCCAAAGTTGAAAATGTATCCCTAATTGGGATAAATTCAAATTTATGGAGAGGTTTTTACTTTTTAACAAAAAAAAATTGAAATTATAAAGTAAAAATATGTATATGAGTTAATCATCGATAACAGTTTACTGGTTAAACAAATTTAATAAGTAAAATGTAATTATTTTTAAAGAAGTAATAAGTTGTATAAACAGCTTATGAGCAGTGGTAGACAGTATGTTTGAAATATTGTTGGTCTAACAACCAACCTGCATAGAATTGCAGAAATATTGATAGAATTTGCACTCTACTTATTCTCTATCGATTCCCCACCCCCCACTACTGGGTCCTGTAGTTTTTTGGTCTTATGCGGTTTAGGTGTGAAATGTTTGAGGCTGCGAGACAGCCCCATATCGTGCTGACGCCTCAAGGAATTTGGATCGTATCGGCTCAACCACACTTTGTATGGTGCTCTCTTTCATTCACGGAAAGGGCGAGGGCTATATCTGAATTCAAAATGGAACCTGAGATTCTTTATTTGACCTATGGGATACTTTACATTGCTGCATCATTACAGTATGTAGTAGCCGACGTATTCGAAAATGTTTTAGAACAAAACACTTTATCGTGAAGTTTTTAATTTAGAAACCAAACAGTTATCCTTTGGGTTACCAAGGTATTTTCGATTGTGACTTACAAAGATCCGACTGCTAGATGCCTACAGTATACTTACTAGAATATATTTTATGATGGCTAAAGTAAGTATACTCTAGTCATTATAAAATTTTTATAATTATTGAAAGGGATTTACAAAAAGAATTAAAATTATAAACTTCTTACTCAATAATCGAATTTAAATTCACTTTTTACAACACATTATATGGACTAACTTACAAAATATAACAAAAATAAATATAAACAAAAAAAAAAAAACTTACAACGTTCAGTTTCTCATATGCCCATTCGTCAAAAGGACGTTTATAGAGTGGACTGTGTACATCGGCGAATCCAGCCCAATTTCCTCTGAGATCGTAGGCCATAACGTTAATGTAATCCAGTAGGCTGAAATGTGTTCAATCCAATTAGTGCACTATTTTCTCAATGTTATACCAAATTATTAAAAGTTATTTAATGGATAGACAGATTATTATAAGGTCCCAACATTTAACTTTTAATAGAATTATTGATCGCGGTTGTCCACAAGGATCTGTGTTGGGTCCTATTTTATGGAATCTGGTCTTAAACCAGTGGTTAAGTAGAACAGTCCCTAATTGTTATAAGGTGGCTTATGCTGATGATTTGGTTTTGTGCGTGACAGGAAGATCTAGAGCAGTATTAGAAAACAGAATGGAGGTTATTGTTCAGGATTTGACTGATTGGGCTACATTAAATAAACTAAAAATTTCATCTTCTAAAACTGTCATGATGTTATTAAAAGGAAAATTAGACTACAACAGACCACCTCGATTATTAGTAAACAGTAAACAAATTCCTCTTGTTTCCCAGGTAAAATATTTAGGGGTTATCTTGGATGACAAGTTATTATTTTTCCAACATTTGAATTATTTAAGTAGGAAAATAAAAAATTACACTGCTTCTATAGTTAGGGTTACCAGAAAAGATTGGGGATTAGGTAAACGCATTTTGTATCTATATTATAAAGCTATTTTTATTCCGATTGTGTCGTATGCTGCATCAATTTGGTATGTTCGTACTGTCAATGTAAAATTTAAACAAAAACTATTATCAATACAAAGAATAATGTTGTTAACTATTTTGCGTGTTTGTAAGACTGTTTCGACTAATGCTCTACAGGTGATTGCGGGGGTATTGCCTTTGGATTTAACAGTCGTGTATAGAGCTTTTTGTTATTTTATAAGAAAAGGAATACAAATTACATTTCTGGGGATTACTAATGAAGTTTCTTCTGCAGTCAGCAAACAGAAGAAAGAAATTTTGGTGAAATTAATTAAATTATGGCAGGACCGTTGGGATTCCAGTAGTACTGGTAGAGTAACTTATTTATTTATACCTAGTGTTGAATTTAATTTTAATAACAAATTGCATTGTTGGTTTTATCCAACTATGGAATGCTCATATTTGATTACGGGGCATGGTTCCTTAAAAAGTAAGTTGCATCAGTTTAGTTTAGTGGAAGATCCTTACTGTGTTTGTGGAAGGTTGGAAACATGGGATCATATCTTATATGAATGCAATTTGTATGATGAATTTAGATTAGACTTATTTAATTTGGTACCTAATTTTATTAGGGGTTCTGAATTAATTTGGCTGTCTAATGAAAGGAATTTTGTAGAATTTCAACGGTTTTGCAGGTTGACATTTAATAAAAGGAGTATACATGTTGTTACTAATACTGACTAAAGACTTTTTTTTTTTTTTTTTTTTTTTCCCTCCTCTGGATGGATAGGCATTCTGTCTTGGAGGCAGGGAGAAAAAGGGAAAAAATAATAATAATAATATTTTTTTTTTTTTTTTTTTTGCTGGCCTTGTGGAATGACCATGAGGCGGGATTGTTGCACTCACTAGTAAGATGTATTCTCCTAGTTGGTGCATTTTTTTTTTTTTTTTTTTTTGCTGGCTTTTGGATGTGGGCACCCCAGGAGCAGGACTGCTGGCACCCACCAGTCTTGCACCCTTACTGGTGGGTGCAGGATTTAGGTGCAATATGCACAGCCAGAGCTAATAGATCCAGGCATAGCTCCTCGTGCCAGGGATGGGCACCAGGTGGTAATTGCCCAATGGACTATCACCTGGTGGCAGAGTAGCCTGTTTCACTTATAACACATTACACACACGTGTACACACACTTACACTAACAGGCCATTATGAGAATATGTTATATGATAAATTGGTGGAGATGGATGTATGTCCGGGTGCCACCCTTCGACAGTTAAATACATACATACATACTATTTTCTCAATAATAAGAAGACATGGTATTAAACCTATGTTCATTTAATTCTCATTTTTCGTGTGGATGAGGGTAGGCGACCAGTGTGGGGTTCAGATGATCGAGTATGACCAGAACCAGACTCATTTAAATAAGTTGAGGAGCGATGCTACGAGATCCTCTGAACACACTGAGGTTATAAAAACGTTACTTTTTCACAGTATTGATTTTGTGTGTTAAACCTGCAAATAGCGTTTGTGTCCCATAACCAAACGACATCGGTTATTATTATTCGTAGGCGTTACGGTATCACCTGAAAAGTTTAATTCTGAATAAAGGCAAGCGTGTAAAACGGCAAAACATTATGTTAAAATTTATGTCATAAAAATATGACTGTGTAAAGCGGGCTTTAAACAGGGCAGAGTGTATATATACCAACGCTTGCTGCTGTGGAGAGATGACTTAACGAAATAGGTGCGCTCAAACCATTACAAGTAAACACTGGTAGAGGGATGGATTGAAGGATAAATACTTCGTGCTGTACAAGTACATCCTACCAGAAGGTTGTCGGGTCACGATATTGTTTTATTCGTAAGCGGGTGGAGGACATTACATGAACAGCAATTGTATCCATTCAGTGAATGCCTGTATAAAAAATGTTGTAAGATATGAGTAAACGCAGAAACTTTTGTTAGTGGCTCATTTTGTAATGTACTAGTGACCTCGTGTTCTCATTACAGATGAATCATGTTTTACATGAAATGGAACTTGCAACTCTGGAAACACTCCTACCTGAGCCGAAGAAATACCATATACGATTGCCAGTAACCATTACCAACAAATCTTTTCCTTTAATGCCTTGTGTTGTGTTTCTTAGAGCTTTTGATTTTTTTACTGGCAAGACATTCAGGAAGTGCCTACTTGCATTTTCTACAGAACGATTATTGGAAGACATACGCTTGAAAATCAACAAAATATATGGTTTGTGCATAACGGTACACAGCCCGCTTTTCTTGAGATGTTTCTGACTTTTTAAATAGTAGATTAGAGTAATCGATGGATATGTCGGAATGACCCTGTACAATGTGCACCACTATCAGCTGATTGGATCTCACACCCATGTGGATATGTCTGATTCCAATAATACAAGTATTTGTATTGTTGGAATCAGACTATTCAACAAATGGCTACAATCAAATGGATAATTAGACTAATGACTTAGATTTCACTAACCTCTTCCAAACGTTGCGGTAGAGTAAGTAGCGGGCATGAGCATAAAACATTACATCGTTCATACTAAATATTTCGGACTGAAGTATGACGCTAATGTCACTAACGGATGTTAGGTAGACTAAGTAGCGGGCGTGAGCATAAAACATCACATCGTTCGTTGACTTCGCTTCTAGCTTTGTTCAGTTTTTAAAACGGTTCTGATTTTCATCAAAGATGTTTTCACATAACACATTTTTCGTACGTAGAGGGTACATACGCATTTTTTTTTTTTTTTCAGTGGTTATATTTCAGTTTCTTTTGTGTTTTGTAATTTATGATTAATGGCTAATATCTCGGAAATAACGGTGTTTCAGATATATCTGTATAGAAACTTTTTTTCTCATTTTTAGCTGTATAACGTGTTCTTACATTTGTTCCATGCAATTTTGAAACAACATGTATAAGACTAATTAGACACATTTTGGTCCTAGTAGCCCTTTTGCCCTAAAACATCAATACCAATGGGACTAATTAGTTTTCATGTTCTTTCACAGAGATCAACTAAAAAAAAGTTTTTTTGTTTCTTATATTCATATGTTTTCTAAGTAAACAGCAATGTTAACGCGGTTATCCACAGTCAAATAGGCCTTAAACCATATCTCTGTTCTCCATTATTTAGAATATAAAGTACTAATCCTACCTGCCCAGCTCCTTGACTTCATAGCCTTCCTGGAGTCGAAATTTAGCAAGAGGCACTGCAGCAGTCAAAAGTAAGTTGTGAGGATCAAACGCTTCGCGAAGTTCCTTCAGATAAAAAAAATCAATATTAATTTGGAAGAATTATATCTCTGGCTTATATTTTTTATTTTATTTATTTTTAATCTTCTGCTCACCTGAACCAACTTTAGGAAATTTTCTTTGTCCTGGTATTTTCCACCCCTGTCAGATGCTCCAGGATATTCCCAGTCGAGATCTAATCCATCAAACTTATAGTCCCCTAAAAGTTTGAGAACACTCTTGATAAAAATGTCACGACGCGCTTTTTGGCTCACCATGTCGGAATATTTTTTTGCACCTTCGTCCCATCCACCGATAGCCAACATGCATTTCAGTTTGGGATTTTTGTCTTTTAGGGCAACAAATCGCTTATATCCTCCTACAATAACCAGAACCAAAATTATTTGCATGGTTTTTTTTTAATTTTTTAAAATTATTTGCTTATTTTTTTACTAGAATAACTTATAATTTAATAAGAATAAAATTGTAACACTAGCAATATAAACAAACAACTAAAAAATCACCGTAAATTTTCTGGACAAAAAAATAAAAATAAAACCGAGTTCATTACATTCATCGTTTCTAAAGCCTGGTGCCCTTTTTAAGAATATTCTTACCATCGTCAATGTCGAATTTAGTATCAAGAGGAATCATTTCCCAAGTTTGCTCGTCAAGCCCAGAAAAGGAATAAATAACATGGGTACATTTATCTGCAGGAATATCATCGATGCCATAGTCCATAGGCTTTGGCCGATACATAGCCCATGCGCTGAAGTAGCAGATGATCTTGGCTTCCTCAGCATCACTTGCACGTGCGATTCGATCTATAAAAATAAATAAATAAAAACACAGTTCTGTATAAAATTGCCATAAATATTACCACTCAAAATTAACCAATAAGAGAGTAAAGCTATTTGCAATACTTCTATATATAAAATAATTTATTACTATCCATAAAAAACTAAAGGCAACACCCCGGTACAGACAAACTGGGGGGAATTACGTTGAATAAAAGATAATAATTAGGTTTTAATAAAGGAGTAAAATGAAATTTTAAAAACTCATTGAAATTGGAGATAACAGGTCTGGTAAAATATGAAGTTTGATATCAGTGTTTTCTACTTGTTACGAAAAGGGTGGATAAGTTGGACGTCCACGGGTTTGTTTTTTAAGGTGAACCAGTAAGACCTAAACACTGTCCGGCTCTGGCATTGACAGGCATCAGGGAAAAGGAGCTGAAAGCAAACCAACCACCAGGGGGTGAAAAGGCACTTTTCCGTTGTTACTGCTGCATAATTATCTTCATGAGAATCCTTAAGTTAGAGCAACTAAGGCTATGAGGGGTCAGGATATTGTGCCTGTTATTGCGAGTATTCTGCGGTTAGTTTGTTTGCTTGACTTAACTGGCTTTTGCCAGTTAAGTCATACAATTCTCGCCTGAGACCGATTGTTTGAGGGGGGGAAAAATTATTCACGTCACTGACAGCATTCGAACTCAGGCCTTTTCCACCCAATGTAGAAGTATGGGGATTCTAAACGTTGTGTTACCAGCGAGGGTAAATCCTTAGTTGGCTGTAATAAGTCTGTATTTCAAAACCAAAGAAGTATCCAAGTAATTTAACCTTTGGTAACATCGAATTGAAGTCTCATCCTCCTCCGAGTCATCTTTAGCAGCACAAATTAACCACCTGGGGAAATCTCTGATTTTTTTTAGAATCCGGTTCTTATGATCCTCTGATTACCTACCACTCAGATATTATAGGACAAGAATCCCTAGCTTTCAACAAGATCTTATAGTAGTCATTGGCCTCGAATTCAAAATTTACACCATGTCAAAGAGGATTTCCATCCATTTAAAAATGTGCACATACATCTCCTTACAAGAAATGCCCCAGTTAAATATTTTGGCCTGTCTATCCTCCAAAACCACAATTTCCTTATCAAGAAACTTCTTCATGTACAACCTTTTTAATCACAGTATGATAACTTTATCCAACGGCGGTATCAAAGCAGTTTTAGGTTATAAAGCCAAGCATCTGATCCTCCGGTCATAGCGGCAACTCTTTCCTGTCCAAGGATACAAAGAAGCGGTGTCGAAAATTAATAAAACTTTGACACCCTGGAACGGAATCTTGAAGCCTTCATCTCATAATGCACATTGCAGGGGCATCGGAGACGTGTTGTCATTCAGACATAAGGGATGCAGAATTTCAGTATGGGAGTACATTGTGTGCAGAAAATACAGACTGGATACGAGGAGGGAGGGAGGGGGTTTGTTATTAGTTAGGAATCATGTAAAATCTAAGGAAGTCCATTCAGTTGATATGGGTGGCTAGGGCAATGTTGAGTCAGTTTGGTGTGACATAAGCACTGGGAAAACAAAAATGAGAGTAGGAGTGTGTTATAGTTCTTTACATTCATCACACTCTTAACGACTGTGATGGGTATAATGAACTATACAGACAAATGCAGTGGGTCAGTAAATCAGAATGTTTATAATGTGGGATTTTAACTTTCCAGATTGATTAGACATTATGTTACTCACGCACTAGCAAAACTTTTGTGGATTTATGGGATGATTGTTTTCTACAGCAGTAGCATGTTAGGGAGGGAGCAATTCTCTTGATCTGATTATCAGCAGCGATTATTCATGCATTAAAAATCTGCAGATAAAAGAACCGCTAGGTGGCAGTGAAGACGGTGTATTGATATGGGATTTACTTAAAGAACTAATATTAAGGATAAAGGAAAGGGTTTTTGCTTTCATAAAGGTGGATACAGTAGCCTCAGACAATTTTAAATTCTATACAATGGGGCCAACTGAGGATATCACCACAATCAAATTCTAAATGGGAAGCTCTTGTTGTTATAGTAGGGTTTTAGGACCAAAAGCGACTAAGACCATATTGCTCCCTATATACTGTCTGCAAATTGTGTGTTCTGAGGTCGATTTTCCGTTTGCTGGACGAAAAACCTGAGTTGCTGGGAGAAAAACCATGCTAGTCTCGCCTGAGACCGACTAACTCAGCCACGTTGTGAGAAAGGTCCATAAAAATTCCTCACGTCATCGATGGGACTCCAACATAGTTTTCCGCCTGGTGTAGGGAGGACAGCAATCCTACTAACTACTACTCAAGAGGGCAAATGGGAAGCATTCGGAAAAGCAATTGTAGAAGCTACTAGGCTTTCTTTACCACCTAAGAAATGCTGTTCAACGCCTTAGCCCTAAATGGAGGGCAGGTAAATTAATCATACTCATGGTAGAGAAGAAAAACGCATGGGATGCATAAAGACCTAAATTATCAGGTGATACATAACAGAAGCCTACGATAGATATAAACTAGGCAGCAAGCAAGTCACAAAGGAGGTTAGGCAAGCCAAGGCAGATTACGAGAAGTCTCTGGCAAAGAATGCCAAGAAAAGCAGCAAAGACTTCTTCACTTATATTAACAGCATTAGCATTAGTAGAGGCATATGATGCAAGAAAGCAAGCTTATTCAGCATCAGCCAAAAAAAAAAAAAAAAAAACCCCACTCCCATTTCACCCATCTGTTCGTTCCAAATACCTATCCAGTTGAGCTTTAAATTTGTTTAGGCTATCAACTTCTACAACAAGTGATGGAAGTCGGTTCCACCAACCAACCACCCGCTGGCCAAAGGCAAATTTCCGCACATCTATCCGACATCCGTCCTTCCTCAATTTGAATTTATGCCCTCTGAGGTGATTATTCTGAGCAAGATGAAGAATCCCATTGGCATTGAGCATGCTCAAACCATTCAAAGCCTTATACACCTCTATCGGATCACCTCGCCGGTGCCTAGTCTCCAGACTCTGTAATTTGCAAAACTTAAGCCTTTCTTCGTAAGAGCAACCCTTTGTTCCATTCACTAATCTTGTTGCCCTTCTCTGTACCCGTTCCAGCAGTTCTACATCCTTCTTGAAATGAGGCCTCCAGACCTGTATACAGTACTCAAGATGTGGCCTAACCATTGCCTTATACAAGGGAATAATCACCTCCTTATCCCTGCTAGAAACATTCCTGTATATCATTGAAAACACACCGTGAGCTACTCTTGCAGCTCGTCTGCACTGCTCAGAGAACTTCATATCTGCCTGCACAATTACCCCCAGGTCCTTTTCATTCTCCACCACTGTCAGTATAGTACCGCAGAGTTGATACGTTGCTCTGGGGTTACTGTTTCCCATATGTAGTACTTTACATTTGTCAATGTTAAACTTCATTTGCCACCTCTCAGCCCATCTGTTCAACCTTTCCAGATCCTGTTGCAGCAGCATAGCGTCAGTAGTGTCCTTAACGACCCTGCCAACCTTTGTATCATCTGCAAACTTGGACATTAAACTTGATATCCCATCATCAATATCATTCATAAACACCGAAAACAACAACGGACCCAACACTGAACCTTGAGGAACTCCACTAATAACATTAGTCCACGTTGAGCAGTGTCCATTGATTACCACTCTCTGTCTTCTGCCACTCAACCAACCCCTTATCCATAGCAGCAATTTGCCTCCAATGCCACACTGCTCCAATTTGTGCAGCAGTCTTCCATGTGCAACAGTATCAAAAGCCTTTCTAAGATCCAAATATATAATATCAAAGTTATTCCCTGCATCCAGTTCTTTTGTGACTACATCATAGTATCCAATCAAATTGGTCAGGCAAGACCTGCCCTTAACAAAACCATGCTGCGTCTGAGCTATAACTGAATTCTTGTCTAGATGATCCTGCAGTGCTTCTTTAACCAGTGCCTCCATTAATTTACCTGGAACAGAAGTTAAACTAACAGGTCTATAATTACTTGTGTCAGCCTTTGATCCTCCTTTGTGAATTGGGGTTACATTTGCACATCTCCAGTCTATGGGTACCTCCCCTGAGTCCAAAGAAGCTCTCATAATTATGGCTAGGGGTTTGCATACTTCCTTTGCTGCCTCCTTTAATATAACTGGATAGATCCCATCCACCCCAGGTGCCTTTTTTATGTTTATCCTCAACAATCTCTCCTCCACTTTCCTCTCAGTTATTACAAAATCATCCAGCTCACTGCCAATGTTTACTTTACCTACATCATTCTCCTTCCTGAATAACTCCTCATGCGTGAATGTAGATGCAAAATACTCGTTTAGATTGTTAGCCACCTGAGCAGGATCCTCAACTGTTGAACCATCAATATCCAGTGGACCAATCTGATTCATCCCTTTCCTTCTCGAGTTCAAATATGTAAAGAACTCTTTTCTGTTTTTCTTTGCATCCTTTGCCAAGGATTTTTCGTAGTCTGCCTTTGCCTGCCTAATCTCCTTTGTGACTTGGTTACAGACCAACTTATATCTATCATAGGCTTCCATGTCACCCATTAATTTGTACGTATCCCATGCATTTTTCTTCTCTGCCACATGTCTCATTAATTCATCCGACAACCATTTAGGCCTAAACCTTGAACAATATTTCTTAGTTGGTATGTAAAGCCTGGTAGCCTCCAAGATTAGTTCCTTGAATGCTTCCCATTTCGAGTTTGCTGTTGGGAACATCATCAGTTGGTCCCACTGTATAGAATTTAAATACTGTCTCAGACCATCATAGTCGCCTTTACGAAAACAAAAACCCTTCCCTTTACCTCTGATGGTAGTTACCTCCTTGAGCAAATCCCACTTCAACACACTGTGATCACTGCCACCTAGTGGTTCATTTATCTGCAGATTCTTAATGCATGAAGAATCACTACTGATAATCAGATCAAGAGTATTGCTCCCTCTTGTTGCCTCACGAACATGCTGATGTAGAAAACAATCATCCAATAAATCCACAAAAGCCTTGCTAGTGTGCGAGTGACCAATCCACAAATTCCAGTCAATATCTGGGAAATTAAAATCCCCCATTATAAGACTCTCTGATTTACTGGCCCACTCTATTTCCCTGTACAATATCTTATTATACTCATCAGAGTCATTAGGCCTATAGCACACTCCTACTCTCAATTTTGATTTCCCTATGCTTATGTCACACCAGACTGACTCGACACTGCCCTGTCCATCGATGTCGACTAGCTTCACTTCCTTGGACTTTATGTGTTTCTTAATTAATAGCATAACCCCTGCTCCCCTCCCCTCCTGTCCTGTCTATCCTTTCTATACACATTGTATTCCCCAAATTCCAGTTCCGCATTACTTATATCTGTGTGACACCACGTCTCTGATATCCCAATAATATCTGCCTTTGGTGCTTTGAGCAATACCTCAAATTCATCAAATTTATTTACCAAACTCCTAGCATTGGTGTACACGCAGGTATACATGCACCTGTTTCTATTCTTAGCTACCCTAACACAACCCATGTGTTTACTTGTACCGCAATGACTACCAGCAGTCTCTGAAATATCCTGCATCTTGTTTTCCAGGCTTCTGCTCATTTCAATAGAAGCAGTGCAAGAATCACTTCCACCTCTGCAGTGGCTACTGTTAATCTATTAGTCCTTGTATCCCCCCCCCAACTAGCAGTTTTCCGACCCACCTAACACTGCCTCGACAGTATCAGCAAAAATTCTTGCACCCTTTCTATTTAAGTGTATCCCATCCCTGTAGAAGCAATCTCTCCTGTTAACAAGTACAGTCCAGGCTGAAAAAAATTCTACCCCTTGAGCCTTGCACAATCCCTCCAGGGCCGAATTGATCGACAAGGCTCTCATCATATACTCCCTCCTATCGTGTCTGGGCAGAATTGCAGACACTTTCAAGTTCAACCCTAATTCACGGCTTTTTTTCAACAGTGACCTGTACTTGCTAAGTAATTCCGCCGGTCTCCTACTCTTAATATCATTAGTGCCAACGTGTACAACTATATCACCTTTTGTGCACTTAAAAGATGATATCCGCTCTACAACATCATCAACCTTTGCCCCTGGCAGACATACTCTGGTCCTTTTCCACCTATCCTTTTTACAAAGCATGTTCCCCGTTTCCCTGACAATAGAGTCACCAACAACTACTAGTTCCTGTGGGACCAGCGCATTCTGCCTAGGGGGCTGCCTCTGTGTTGCCTGATGACCAAGTGCAAGCTCTGGCGTTGATGTGGGCAGCTGAGAGCTTGATGGGCCCCTCAATTTATTTCCTTCGAGGGCATCCACCCTGTCCTTCAAGCTCTCATAAAGGCCCATAACAACGCTGAGTTGTCGCCTGATTTCCTTGCACTCCTTACATCGTGCACACACAAAGACATCCCCCTTGGCAGTATCATGTCCCGTACCCGACTGCTCCGCAAACAGTGCATTTTAAAAGACTGTGATTCAGAGGGCAACTGCCCCCCTCAGTTCTCCCCTGAACCACAGCACTCCCATTAGCTTGAGCCTTTTGCTTTGCTGCTCTGGTCAGAGTCATGATTCCGATTTAATTCAATAAAATTCAAAACAAAAATTAAATCCTTAAGTTATATCCCAAAACAGTTATGTTATATATATATTTTTTTTCGGTATCTAGTGTTTTCTACGAGTTCCCTTTATACAACTTCCGTATCACGTGTACCACTATTGTTATGTATTAATTATTTGTTACGATTAAGTCGTTATATATATATAGAGTTAAAAATACAATTTAATTGACAATAAAGTTTATCAAGATTAATAGATTTACTGATTAATTGACAATATTATATTATGCACTATACTACACTAAGCTTATGCTATCGTGTAAAAATGGCGGGAATTCACGAACGGTATTTCTACGGACTCGTAAGTATTGATTAGCTTTCAAATCTCGCTATCTCAATTTAGAATAAACTAAGGATCCTAACTAGGTCTATAATCTACTTATAGAAGATAATTTGATATAACAATTGGTTAATAAATCGACTAAATTTGGTTAAAAAAAAAAAGACCTCTCGTTCAATTTGTGACACGTGGATTTGATACCGTTACCGATACTAAGTAATATCTACAAAATCTCTGTCTAAGTTAAACTTTAAACTAAGTATCGTAACTAGGAATATAAAGCTACTCTAGAAAATAAGTTAATATGACAATTTAAACTAATAAAGCAGAAAATAAATCAGGAAAAACTTCTCTGTTTCAAGAGCTTTAAGGAGCAACGCCCGCACAGGCCAACCTCTCACCCAGAGCTCCCAAGAGGGAAGAGATTGAATCATATTGGCCCACTTTATATCAATGGTTGAACTGCTAGCAAACTGAATACGTATTTTGCATCTACATTCAAGCATGAGGAATTCTTTAGGGAAGGGAATGCCAGAAGGTTATCAAATTCCAACAGGGAGGTAAATGATTTTGTGATAATTGAGAGAAAAGTGGAAGAAAAATTGTTGAAGCTAAACATAAAAAAGGCACCTGGGGTGGACGGGATCTATCCATTTGTATTACGGGAGGCAGCAAAGGAGGTAAGCAAACTCTTAGTCATACGAGTAATTATGAGAGCATCTTTGGATTCAGGAGAGGTCCCTGTGCACTGGAGATGTGTAAATATATCCCTAATTCACAAAGGGGAATCAATGAGTGACATGAGTAATCACAGACCTATTAGCTTAACTTCTGTTCCAGGGAAATAATGGAGTCACCGATTAAAGAAGTAATGCAGGATCATCTAGACAAGTGCAGTTATTCTGCAGTTGCAGCATGGATTTGTTAAGGGACGATCTTGTTTGATTGGATATTATGTTGCAGAAACTAAGGTACTGGATGTGAAAAATAATTTTGATACCATCTACTTTTATTTCAAGACAACTTTTGATATTGCTGCACACAGAAGAGTGGTGTATAAATTGGATCAGTGTGGTATTAAGGATTAGTTACTGCTATGGATAAAGGGGTCGTTGAATGGGAGAATTTTGCAGTTTCATGTCCATGAACTATTCTCGAACAGCGCCGACAGTATGATATGAAACGTTATCATGTCGAAACAAACGCGGGTCTGTACCAAAGAACTGCTGCATTATAAAAAGCATTGAACTGTTTGAAATAACAAGGTGGGCATCACCATTCACCAAAGGTCCTATGTCATAGCATGAGAAACGACAGCACACCATTACATCTCATCCGAACTTAATTCTTGGCACAATGCTTTCTAGCAGCAAATTCCTCCGCATCGCCTTGGCTGATCGCAATAGGTGTACTTGGATTCGTCATTCCAGAACCGATGATTTCTAGCGTCCTGTGAACCAGTTATGGCGTTCGTTGCCTCATGCAAAGCGAGACCTCTGATTACTTTTTGCGATATGACGCACCACTACTCTTCCAAGAAAATCGAAGCTGTAGAGTACTCATATAGACTTCACCCTCTGTTGACGCCTTAAATTCCTGGTTGAGGTTTTGCAGAGATGTCTGACTAAATTGTTGTACAATTCTTCCGCGTATCCTCTGATCATATGGAGTGAACTTTCGTGGTCTTTATGTGCGTTTCTGACGGTGGTGGTACTGTCATGCTTCCATTTCATGTTAAAATCTTGTCAGAAATGGCACGGATCGACAAGATAGAATTTGAGACATCCCACAATAATGACCTTTTCGAAATCAGTCAGCTCGACATTACATGCCATGACGATAACAACCAATTAATGAAACTCAATATGCCTTCCTTTCATACAGTTTGGGTTAAAAAATGATTTGAGAAATTTAACCAGGATGGTACAAAAAAAGTATGCAGACACCCCGGTTTTCGCATGGAATGTGTTAACTAAGTATCTGTATACTTTTTGGAAGGCAATATGTATTTGAAGAGTCGAAGGCAAGAATAGACCCTCTTGTCCCTTCCTTCTAACAATTATGAGGGTCGGGTAAAGGGAAATTCTCTATACTCTACTCACTCTTATCCTGACAAGCAAAGCTCTCAGGTCATATAGTGAACAGAGTATAGCTATGCTAAAAGAGATGAATTTAATAGTATTCTCGAAAAGAAAACTTCATTACAGACTTCAGTAAAGTCTTTTGATATTAAGCCAAGTGAAAGACTGCTGGTGCAAATTGGAGAAATGTGCCATTAGGAGAAAGTTACTGCTATGGCTAAAGGGATGGTTTAGTAGTAGCAGGTAGAGATTTGTTATAAATGGCACTGCACTTTTTGGACTAATATTATTATTGTCATCCCATCCCTTAGGATTCAATGTTGGTCCGCTTATTGATAAAGGCATACTAAACTTATTTTTCAATTTGCAGTATGATACAAAGTTTGGCAAGATCAGAAGAACAAGAGGAATCAGAGCATATTACTGCAGCAAAGCCTAGAAACATGAAGCAGATAGACTGAAAATTAGCAGTTGATGTTTAACATTGTAAAGGTTGTATCACACCAAATTTTGTGGAGAACGAAAGAGGCCAAGTGGTAATTACGCAGTACTGCATGAAATTCTCTGAGCAGCGCATACTGCTGTTAGGACAACTTTTGGTGTTCTGCTAATGACATACAGGATTTTGCTAATAGGGACAAGGAAGTTATCCCATTGTATAAAGCAACAATATTTAGATCGCATCTTGCGTAAGTTAAAGGATGTAGAAGTGTTGGAACAGATGCAGAGAAGAGCAACGAGATTAATCAAGGACACAAAAGGATACTTTTATAAAGAAAGACTTCGGTTCGCAAATTGCAATTTCCTAGAAACTTGTCACCTGCGAGGACCTGATTGAAATGTTTATAAGACTATAAACGGATTGAGTAAACTAAATGCTGGTGGCATCCTTACACATGAAACTTAAAACATACATAAATTTAAATTGAACAAGGATGGACATAAACTTAAATTGAAAAAGGATGTTTATAGGATAGATGGTTGTAGGTGTAGGTTAGATGTGCGAAAATTCTTTTTCAACCAGAGAATAATTCAGTCTTGAAATAAGTAGTTTACGTATTTAAATAAGTTTAAGGAAAAAATAGACAAATTATTAGAGGGGATGGACAGATGAAGTGGGTAGGCATTTTTTGGCTGATGCTGTATGAGCTTGCTTCCTTGCATCATTTTCTATCACTAATAATAATACTAAAAGTGAAACGTTCGTGCAGTTTTGCCATTCGGCAGCATTCCCAGAAAATTTTAACTTTGTTATTCATAATTTTTCTAAATTAATTATTTTGGTTATGCACAGCTTGTGGCTATACATTAATTTAAAATGAAGTAAAT
Organism: Mastigoproctus giganteus; assembly: GCF_048544385.1. Taxonomy (NCBI): domain Eukaryota; kingdom Metazoa; phylum Arthropoda; class Arachnida; order Uropygi; family Thelyphonidae; genus Mastigoproctus; species Mastigoproctus giganteus. The sequence goes on along the minus strand of NC_143584.1, from coordinate 183,142,238 downwards.
GAGAGAGACTTACTTGATTCGGATGTACAAGTGGCGAGCACAAAGATACTAACAAAAAGCGCAATCCAATGCATGGTTGCTCTGAAAATTTAAATGAAAATAAGTTTAAAATTGAATAAATACATAAAATACAGAATTACAAACTGATGGATCTACGGCTACGCTTATCCGACTTTTGAAACCTTTTCAAAGGTGTGAAAAGTTAGTGACTCATTGGTTAAGGTAGTAGTTGATTCATCTGTTCAGTGAAATTATCTTGATATAACTAGCTTAGTGGAACTAAATTTTTATTTTATTCGGTATATTGTAATAATCGTTTAATTTCAGTTTAAGTAGAGCATTTTTAATCACCCTTCGAAACTCTGGACAAACAGCCGCCTAAATTGTTATGCGGCTGTTTGTTCAGAGTCCGAATTGAAATAGTGGTCTTTTAATAATTTTTTTTTAAAGGAACCAAAAAAATGATCACATGATGTAAAATTGGAACTGTGAGCAGGGTTTCGAAAGGCATCTTTGTAGCAGACGTACCGATCTGTATGTGCTTTCCAGAGAATAATGATTGTACTGGTGGTGTAGAAATGACATTTTGGATCCCCATGTGAGACCGTTTAGAGGATAATTTCATGGTACAAATTCAAATTATTATATTAGGGCCACCCGTAATTTCTTCCATATAGCCATATATGTATTATTACTGTAAATTGCATGTGTTCTCTGGTCGATTTGCCTGTTTTGCTGGACGAAAAAAACCCCAGATTCTGAGAAAAAAAACCTTGCTATCTACGCTTGAGACCGACTAACTCAGCCACGGAGTGAAAAAAGCCCACTAAAGTTCCTCGCGTCATCGACGGAATTCGAACCCGGGCCTTTTCCATCCAGTGTAGGGAGAACTGTGACGATACCACTGTGCTACCGCGCAGACAAATTTCATGGTACAGGACGATCAGGTTCAACCACATTTCATCACACGAATTGGCCTCTATTTTGAGACAAACACCGTGACAACAAAGTTAGAAGACCATGCCGGCATGACCACCATGATCTCCTAACTCATTTCCATGAAGTATGCTTAGGATGCTCTTGAGAGATGTATTGCTACCCCTCCAGTACCAACCTTACGGTTTCTTTGAGAGAGATTTAAAGGGAGTTGGAGGAAAGCGACAGTGACGAAATTACCATATCGCCAGATCCATCACTGCAGGGATAATAAAGAGTCGGTGGCACAACGACTGGTTTGATATGGCTGTTACTTGTCAATCGGGGGCCTGGTTACATTGCATTGCATCCTGATTTTGGATGTATATACATGTTTATTAACATTTCCAATTTACAATCACCTAAATTAACAATCTCTTGAAGTTTGTCTGTCCCTTTGCAGAATATCCTATATATGAAGGAGATTACTTCTGAAAGCAGGGGGAAACCTTCATGTATAAAGTTACATTTCAGACAAGCTTCCATTTCTCAATAAAAAAAAAAAAAAAAAACAAATCGAAGATAGTGCAATTTTTCTTACCTTGAACAATCTAATGACAGTCTACACATAGAGACTGGGAGCTCCATTTCTGATATCACAGATTTCAATTTATATAGTTACTGTACTAGGCAATTATCTTTGAATGACACGTGTACCTATGAAATAAAGAACAAAAATATGGATTCCCACAGTATGTTCAATTTCCCAATGATTAGAATTTCTGAAGGACAGTTTCTCCACATTAAGATCATAATGATCTGAAAAATGTGATAAGAGACCATGAAACCAATTTTTTACAAGCAGACGCTCATACTCACACACATAACATCTCTCTCTCTCTCGGAATTAATACTTTCATATTTGTTAGGATCTATTGTGCGTAGATAAAGGTGGGTGCCCCCTGAACCGATGCCTATAGGTGGTACATAAACTCATTTATTTTAAAACATCAATATATAGCGCGGAGATGACCTCTTTCCTCGTGGTTTCAATATTTCTTCATTACAGCTGGGAAACACTTCGCGCGTTCTACTTTGGCAGTGTAACAAAATACGAGTACCAAAATTTCACGTACCATTTGGTGATACGCGCCCATGAGATTGTCGATCTCTGCATTTAGCCTATAACAATACAAGAATAATACAAGCCACCAGGGAGGTTGTATGAAATGGAAAAGTACCTTTCATACAACCTCCCTTGTAACCCTACCTCCCGTTAAAGAATTTTTTAACTTAACTTTCTTTCTTTTTTGTAGTCACAGAAAATACACTTCACGTTTTTTTTGGCGATGCTTTAGAGTTGATTTCGTAAATTATAACTAGTGGCTTGTACAGCGCTCTGAAAAACTTTTCACGTCTAATACAAAAAGTGTAGTCCTCGTGAGATCGCCGTCCTCCCCACACTGGGTGGAAAAAGCCTGAATTCGAATCCTGTCGATGATGGGAGAAATTTTTATGGGTCTTTTCACAACGTGGCAGAGTTAGTCGGTCTCAGACGAGGGTAGCATGGTTTTTTTTTTCCTCTCGGAAACTTGGATTTTTCGTCCAGCAAACAGAAAATCGAACTCAGAACATAGGCAATATACACCGGGCAACATGGCCTTAGTCGCCGATACTCCTAAAATCCAATAACAACAAAAAGTTTAATAAAACCTGTATTTTATAAAAAAAACATTCGTTATTTATCTTAACCTGTTTATAATGCAATTCGTTATTTAGTAATAGTAATAGCCATATACTGCAAGGAAGTCACAGGCGTTTACTGCACTGTGGCTTGCACTATACAGGGTGTCGCAAAAATATTGGTACAAACGTTTAGGGGAGGTAGGTAACATCTAAAAGAATGTGAATCGCATAGGAACCCATAATCGGAAACGTCACGGGAAAGTAGTAGCAGAGACACAAGAAGCAGAAATGACACAAGACAGTAATTAGTGGCAAACATTTATTTGACATAATATTAACAATGGAGTACGAGATGGATGCATTTCGTGATGGTACAACAGATGCTCGAAGGTTCCACCATGAGACGCGATGCATGCGTGACACCGACGCAGCATGGATTGGCAGACACGGTCGAACACACCTGGAGTTTCTTTGACAGTAGCAGCAGCGCAGACGAGTTTCGCCACGAGATCCATTTCCGTCTCCACAGGCGATTCATACACGATAGATTTGAGGGTCCCCCACAGAAAGAAATCAAGGCTCGATAAATCAGGTGAGCGTGGGGGCCAGGCAACGGGTCCACCACGGCCAATCCATGCCCAAAACGCCTTTTCAAATGGTCACAAACACACCTTCCATAATGGGCAGGCGCCCCATCATGTTTAAACCAAATGTTGCATCTCACATTTGCTGGAACATCGTCAAGTAACCCTGGTAGAACTTGTTCAAGAAAGATCCGATATTTAGCGGAGTTCATGCGGGATGGTAACAGGTATGGGCCGGCTAAGCAGTTACCTGCCCACACATTTATTGCGAAGTGATGTTGTGCCGCATGGGGGCGCACACTGTGTAGGCCCTCTGCTAATTCATACACTAGGTGCATGTCTGCCAGCTCACAGTTCGTATATCGATGCATGCTCTTCGTGCGGCGACTACTGCTTGAATGAGTAAACCAGAAATTTTCCCTCTCGCGAACTGATGAACAGCGCCGTGTACCGACTTACGGTGACGTTTCCGGTTATGGGTTCCTATGCGATTCACATTCCTTTAGATGTTACCTACCCCCTCCCCTAAACGTTTGTACCAATATTTTTGAGACACACTGTATAATATTTTATAATCGTTGATGTCGTTTATGAAAATGAAAACCGTTATAACAGACATATCTATTTTATTTTATTACCAGATGGTTACCTTTCTAGATATTCCCAGACTAGATAATCAGCACTTCATTGTCACAATCTTCATCTAGATATGCTTCAAGGTTGCAAGATACTATTCATTTAGCTAACGGTTTACTTAATAATGAAAATAGCAATAAGAGCTTAATTGACACTTGGATGATTTGTTTATGTAAATTAACGGTTTACATAAACAAGCTACTTAAATTATAACCAAAATTTTGAATTGAAAATGTCATAGTGTTAGTAGTGGAAAATAATGTAAGAAAGCATGTTAATATATCATCATAAAAAAAACAAAAACCGCTTCTCATATATCGCCTGCCTCCCCTCCAATAGTTTATCCGAGTTCTCTTGAATTAATTCAAACTACCCACTTCCACAACAACAGATAGAAATTTGTTTCAACAAACAACCACCCACTGGCTGAAGGCAAACTTCCACACATCTGGGATTAATGTGGGATTACTACCACCCATATGCAGTACCTTGCACATTTGTCGAGATTAAACTTCAACTGCCATTTCTCAGCCCATCTGCTTAATTTTTCCAGATCGTCTTGCAGTAAACCTTGATTTCTGCAATTAACCTCCCTAAAAACCTTTGTATCAACTGAAAACTTAGACATTAAGCATGATACTCATATAACTTCGTCATTGTTAATAAATATAAAAACGTACAAGTTATTGCAAACTTGATTGCCCTTAAGGCTTCATTCTTGGACTTAAAAGATAGAATGTTGTTCTAGATGAGTGGATTCAGCAGTCTTTTTGCTGATATTTAAGCTGATATCTAAATATAAAAAACAATGGACCAAGCACTGAACCCTGGGAAACTCCACTAGTAACATTAGTCCACGATGGGCAGTATCCACTGATAATCACTCTCTCTTTTCTGTCATTCAACGATCATTTATCTACGGTAGAAGCTTGTCCTTAATGCCACACTGCTCCAATTTGTACAGCAATTTTATGCACAACAGTATCAAAAGCTTTTCGAAATCCAAGTATGTGATATAAAAAATATTTATTTTTTGCATCCAGTTCCTTCTTTATCGCATCATACAGTCCACTTAAATTGGTCAGACAAGATCTCCCCTTAATGAACCCATGCTGTGAATGCAGTATAACTGCATTCCTGTTTAGATAGTCTTGCATTACTTATTTTAAAGAGTGACTCCATTATTTTCCCTGGAACAGAAGTTTTATTATTATTATTATAAGCCATATGGTGCAAGGAAGCCTAAGGCTTATGCTGCACCAGCCAAAAAAAAAAAAAAAATCCCGAATTACCTTGAGAGAGAGAGTCAGAAATAGAAAGGAATCACCAAGAAAGAGAAGAATGATGATATCCAGCTCAGGACCCTGGGTATGCCAAGCCCATACTCACCAGATGTGAGCCCCTGGGGTTAGTCCGTGATTATTCATGTCACCCTTTGATCTGTGAACACATTTGCACGTCTACAGTCAACAAGGACCACCCCTGAATCCAGATATGCTCCCATATACGGTGTATATCCTTCTCAAGCATTACAGTTGTTGTAGGGTTTTAGGAGCACAATGTCAGTACATTGCGTGTGTTCAGTAGTCGATTTTCTGTTTGCTAGACTGAAAACCCGAGTTTCCGAGAGAAAAAACCATGCTACCCTCGCCTAACTAATACACGTCGTGAAAAAGGCCCATTAAAATTCCTCACATCTTGTACAGGATTCGAACTCGGGTCTTTTCTAAGCGGGGTGGGGAGGACAGCAATTCTACAAACTGTGCTACACATGAAGGCGCGCATTACAGAGCTGCATATAAGCATTTAAAATTATGCACATAGTTATTTGCCTAAAAGTGGTCGAATCAACAGTAAATTACTGGAATTCGTAATAATTTATTTTTGAATAGGGCAGATAATAATAAAAAGTAATGGAATCTTTTGTTGTTCTGCTGTGTATTTAGCATTATCATTAGTAGAGGCAAACGATGCAAGAAAGCAAGCTTATGCAGCATCAGCCAAAAAAAAAAAAAAAAAAAAACCTCTCCCATTTCATCCCTCCGTTCGTTCCGAATACCTGTCCAACTCAGCCTTAAATTTATTTAGGCTATCAACTTCCACAACAAAAGATAGAAGTCTGTTCCACCAATCAACTACCCGCTGGCTAAAGACAAAAATTTTAGTACTGTATTTTATCTATTTTTTTGTTAAATAATATTAAGATGCCACATTTTAGCAATGGTTGTAACTACATTATTTAAGGAAGTCACCATCATGCTTTATGCACAGCCTTGTTCGTTCTAAACAGAATAAACCATCTCTTAAATATAATACTTGATCGTATCCTCATATTGATGAATTATTGTAATTTCTTTTCTTGTAACCACTTGCAGCAACATGTGCATAGTTTTAAATGCTCAAAGCGCTGTAAAGCTTGAATGGGACACGTATTGATATAACCGTTTTACACTCAAAACCACCTAATTTACCTTCTGGATTCCGGCTTTCGTTAAAGAAATATACCTCGTATATCGAATATTGAAATTATACTGGGTGAACATTTTACTAAGTAAACCTACCTAATAGTGAGTTGGTCTCCCCGTGAAACAGCCTGTATTTGCTGTGACACGGACTCAACAAGATGTCGAATATGCTCGTCCACTTTGACTTAATTGATTTTCACAGTTGTAAATTGTGTAGTTGCAGAACTATACTCCAAAGTGCTTGTTTCGATAGGTACTCAACTGGATTGAGGTCTGGTGACTGGGTAGACATCACAGGCTCAAATCACTCTTATGTTCTCCTGGAACTAGTTCTACACAATTCGGGCATTGTAACATGATGCATTATCCTTCTGGAATAATCCATTCACAGATGGACGCACTACATCCACGAAGGGTTGTGCATAGTGCGAAATTTTTAGATGCCCTGCTGCATGTTACTACAACTGCAAATTGCTCTAAAATACACCCTCTTCCTTAAATTTTTATCGACTTAAAGAGCGCCTTTGATGTGCAAAGTATTATGACACGTTTCAGAGAAGCATGCTACTCCATAAACAGCTACACCATCTGGGATTATTTTAATGATAGAAATATCATTGAAATTCAAAACCATAATAGAAACTTCAATGAGTGACGCCCAAAATCACTCGTGATTGCCCTTAAGGCTTCATTCTTGGACCTAAAAGATAGAATGTTGTTCTAAATGAGTGGATTCAGCAGTCTTCTGCTGATATTTAAGCTTGCTTTTTGCAGATGTTGTGCGAGGTAACAGCCATGCAGAAATTGAAATACGTCAAACCACGTCCTGACCGAGCTTACAGATTGTGGCATCCTACACAAATTAACCATCTCCAGCGACAAGTAGGATGATGCTGATTAAAGGACATCTGGACTTTCACTGCCATCCCAATGTGAAATTGTCACAAAACACTTACCACTGCACGTAAATATCTTGAAGTTTTTAGAAAACTTTTCCTTTAACAACTATATACAGTACAACTGGAAAAAAATTTTAAAAATAGACATTTTTGCCATGTTATCAAGAATCACCAAACGAAACTTTGGCCTGAAATTTAAGACTTTCCTGTTACTGCATATACGTTCCCATTGCAACGTATGGGGTCTTCATTTAGTTTCAGAGAGAGAGAGAATAAAGAAACCATAATCAAACGCCCTGATCCAATGCAAAAATGTCCTATTCTGTATTAATTGAGCATAACTGCTCGCCAGGACAAGTAAAGCTGACATAATAGGGCTTACGGAAACGTGGTGCCACCCGGAGATAGGGGATGACTAGTTTCAGTACCGTATGTATAATGTACTTAGGGAAGATAGAAAGAGTGGTGGAGTCATGTTTCTTATCAAAAGCAGCCTGAGCGCGACGAAAGCCTTCCTGGATTCAGACGTTTCACATGCTGATATAGAATCTGCATGGTGTGAGATAGTTGGAAGCAAAGGTATAATGAGAGTGGCAGTAATCTAGAGGCCAGGTGATTGTGAAGGTTATGATAAGAGCCTCTACATGCAAATGGAATGGGCAAGTAAGCGTGAATGTCTTATTATGGGTGATTTTAATTTGCCTCTAATGGATTGAAGCAAATGGGAGGGAAACTCCACATGGGGGACGAAATTTTTAAATCAACTAGATGATTGCTATTTGTATCAACATGTCAGGGAAAGTACTAGGGAAAACAATACTCTAGACCTCATAATCACCCATGAACCAGACGACATAATAGGGCTGACAGTACAGGAACCAGTAGCAGAAAGTGATCACGGAGTTCTACGGGGGATGATGAAGAGAGAGGTAGCAGTAGTTAAAGGCAAAGGAATGGATTATAACTTCAGGAAAGGAAATTACGACTGCTTAAGGTGCTATATGGCCTCTATTAACTGGGTAGATATCTCACAGAGAGCGAATACAATTGAATTATGGTATACCTTTAAATTTAAAATATTAATCATAGAAGCCTTGAATGCTTATATGCCATTAAAAAAAATACTCCACGAGGAGGTTGCCAGATTACTTGAGCAGAAAAATACAGCATGGAAAAGTTACAGAGCAATAAAAAGTACTGAAGCCTACAATTGTGCTGCCACTTTATTAGGTACACCCTGCTGTGTACACAAATGGTTGGTCCCACAACCATGGTTTGTTGCAAGTCACATGACCACATTTGTGGATATAAATGCAGCAGAACCTTACTAGTATCAGTTAAGCGTACAAACCGTAGCAAGAACGGGGAAAAGGAGTGATCTAACGAACTTCGAATGCGGCATGGCAGTAGGTGCAAGACGTGCTGGACAAAGTATCTCTGAAACGACAGCTCTCCTGAACTTTTCACGCACCAGTTTCAAGGGTGTATCGAGAATGGTGCAACAAAAAGAAAACATCCTCTCAACGGCACTCCTGTGGAAGAAAATCGCTTGTTGATGAGAGAGGTCAGAGGAGGATGGCTAGAATTGTGCAAGCAAACAGACGGGCCACAATGTCGCACATCACGTCAAAATACAACCTTGTTGCGCAGAACAAAATATCGCAACGGACCACTAGTCGCACTTTGTCGCGAATGGGCTACAACAGCCGACGGCCACATCGTGTACCTTTGTTATCAATGAAGAACAAGAGAGCATGCCTCCTGTGGGCACAGCAACACCAGCACTGAACTATCGAGAATTCATGTTGATGGAAGGCTCAGAATTTGGCGAAAACAACATGAATCGATGGACCCGTCATGTCTGACGACTGCTGTGCAAGGTGATGGGGGCAGTATTATGGTGTGGGGAATGTTTTCTTGGCACACGTTGGGTCCATTAATACACATCTGAATGCCACATTGTACCTAAACATCGTTGCTGACCAAGTGCATCCGTTCATGTTGACAGTTTATCCTCACTCAGATGGTTACTTCCAGCAGGATAATTCACCGGAGCACAACCCCCGAATCACTATGGAATGGTTCCAGGAACATGACAATGACTTTTCTTTGCTGCAGTGGCCCGCTCAGTACCTGGATCTCAATCCTATTGAACATCTTTGGGATGAGCTGGAAAGGGCTGATTGCTGCAGACCTACACCTCCGTCGAATCTCAAGGAACTGCGCAACTAGACGAATTCAGGCTGTTTTGAAAGCTCAACATGCTACTAGGTAGGTGTAACTAATAAAGTGGCAGCACAGTGTATAACAGCTACAAATTGCTCCATAATAGTGCCACAGAAAAGGTTAGGCTGGCAAAGGCGGTTTATGAGAAATCGCTGGCAAAGAGGGGGGGGATAAGGAATTCTTCACATATATAAATGCAAAGAGAACAACAAACCAGATTGGACCCTTATGTAATGGAAGTGAGACAGTATTAGATACCCCAGCTGAAGTTGCAGATGAACTCAACAGTTACTTTGCATTGATATTTACAGAAGAAAAACCCTTCACGTCAATGAGAAATTATGGGAGTGAAGTTGAAAAAAATGTAATTAATGATGTTGAAATTTCACGTTTATTTAATAAAAACTTTTGCACCTACAGGCCAGTAAGGCTCCTGGGGTTGATGGCATATACCCTATAATCTTAAGGGAGGCAGCAAGTGAGTGCATTGAACCATTTAGGCTAATTATGCGAGCATCACTGGACTTGGAGTGATTCCATTGGATTAGAAAAGTGCTAATGTATCCCCAATACATAAGGACGGTTCTAAGAGTGAAGTCGGAAATTACCGGCCGGTTAGTCTAACTTCAGTAGTAGGGAAAATCATGGAGACAATGATCAAAGTTGAAATTCAGGATCATTTAGATTGAAATGGAATTCTGAAGGATACTCAGCATGGTTTTGTAAAGGGAAAATCATGTTTTAACTAATCTGGTTAGCTATTTTGACAGGGTCACTCAGGATCTGGATTTTGGGAATAATTTCGACATTATTTGGATTTCAGCAAAGCATTTGACTCAGTCCCACATGAGCAGTTACTTTATAAGCTGGAACAGGTTGGAATCGCAGGGAAAAATCTTTCGATGGATAGCTGAATGGTTCCAGGGCAGGAGGCAGAGGGTTGTGATAAATGGTTATTCCTCAGATTGGGTTGATGTAAGAAGTGGGGTTCCCCAGGGATCAATATTGGGACCACAGTTGTTTTGATTTTCATAAATGACATTGATGAAGGGATAGAGGACGTGATGTCTAAATTTGCAGATGATGTAAAGATTGGTAGAGTAGTTAATGATCGCCGCCAAACAGAGCTTTTTCAGAATGACCTAAATAGACTTCAGGGATGGTCAGAAAAATGGCAGCTAGGCTTTAATCCAGCAAAGTGTAAGGTATTACACTTGGTGAACAGTAACCCCAAAATTGCAGAGTTGAACTAAAGCTGGTAGTGGAGGAAAGGGACTTGGGTGTTATGATACTGTCAGACTTTAAGTTCTCTGACCATTGTAGACAGGTTGCAAAGAAAGGCCATGGGGTCCTATCAATGATGTATCGAACAATTGCTAGTAGAGATAAGGACATCATAATCCCATTGTATAAGGCTATTGTTAGACCACACTTGGAATACCGTGTTCAGGTATGGAGCCTGGTGAGATTGGCAAAAGGGCGTCCATATGAGTATTATTATTATTAGCTATATGGTGCAAGGAAGCCTGAGGCTTATGTTGCACCAGCCAAAAAAAAATTCTCAAGTTACACTGAGAGAGAGAGAGAGAGAGAAAAGTAAAAGGAAATCACCAAGAAAGAGAAGAATGATATCTAGCTCAGGACCCTGGGTGTGCCAAGCCCATACTCACCAGATGTGAGCCCCTGAGGATATTAAAGACTTTGAATATGTGGGTTGCACAGCTTGGAGACTTGATTGAGGTGTTTAAGGCTCTGAGGGACAAAACCAAAACAAATGAGAACGAAATTTTCACGGTTATAAATGATTCCAGAATGAGGGACCATAATTTCAAGTTACAGAGGAAGATGTTTAGACTGGATTATAGGAAGTTTTATTTTAGCCAGCGAGTTATAAATTACTGGAATAAGTTGCCTACATGGGTGGTAGAGGCTGACAGTTTGTGGAAATTCAAAGGTCAGCTGGATAATTTACCTACAGGAGGAGAGTAACGCTTAGGTTGTCCATTTTTTTTTCTCTTATTTTCTTATTTATTAATTTTTTTATTATTTTATTCTTATTTTATTTTATTTATTTTTTTGTTATTTTATTATTTATTTTTTTTTTTGGTTAGTGCAGCATAAGCCATAGGCTTCCTTGCACCATGTGGCCATTGCTAATACAGAACTGTTTCAACTGCTACACGTCAACTTATAACTGTAAAATTGCCTAGAAAATTAATAAATAAATAAATTCTGTTTATATCCCAGGACAACCACATGGTCAGAGTAGCTACCAAGATTGAAAGAATACAAGAAACAACACTATTTAGCAGTACGGGCTTGAAACCTGGGCTCTCAAAGTACTTATGCACCTTCGTGCCTTACCACTCGGCTACGGCAGCCATTCTGGAAATTGTTTTTGTGGGCTAAATAAACTATACAATATGAAAAGGGGGGGGGAAGTCTTGTCTGACCAATTTGATTGGATACTATGATATGGTCACAAAGGAACTGGATGCAAAAAATAATTTTGATATCATATACTTGGATTTCAGGAAAGCTTTTGATACTGTTGCACATGGAAAGCTATTGTACAAATTGGAGCAGTATGGCATTAAGGACAAGTTGCTACAATAGATAAAAGGATAGTTGAGTGGGAGAAGACAGAGTGGTGGTCAATGGACACTGCTCTTTGTGGAATAATGTTATTAGTGGAGTCCCCCAGGGTTCGGTGTTGGGCCCATTGTTGTTTTCTGTATTTATCAATGATATTGATGAAGGTATATCAGGCTTAATGTCCAAGTTTGCAGATGATACAAAGGTTGGTATGGTTGTTAATGACAGTATGCTACTGTAACAGGATCTAGAAAAGTTGAGCAGATGGGCTGAGAGGTAGCAACTGAATTTTAACATTGACAAATGCAAAATACTGCATATGGGTAGCAGTAATCCCAGAGTAACATACCAAATGTGCAGTACTACACTCAGAGTAGTGGAGAATGAAAAAACCTGGGGGTAATTGTGCAGTTATGAAGTTTTTTGAGCAGTGCAGACAGGCTGCCAGAGCAGGTCATTGGGTTTTGTCAATGATATACAGGAATTTTGCTAGTAGGGATAAGGAAGTAATTATCCCCTTGTATAAAGAAATGGTCAGGCCACACCTTGAGTATTGCATACTGGTCTGGAGGCCTCATTTTAGGATGCAGAGTTGCTGGAGTGGGTGCAGAGAAGGGCAACAAGATTGGTGAGAGGAACAGAGGGGTCCCCTTTCAAAGAAAGGCTTAATTAATTTCCAAAAATTTTAGCATCTGAAGACTAGTCACCTGTGAGGTGATCTGAGTGAGGTGTATAAGGCCTTGAATGGATTGAGCAGGCTCAGTGCTGATGGGATTCTTCCTTTTGGTTGGATTACAAACCTGAAGGGGCATAAACTCAAACTGAGTTTATGCCCCTTCAGGGGCATAAACTCAGTTTGAGTTTATGCCCCTTCAGGTTTGTAATCCAATTGTCGAATAGATGTGTGGAAATTTGCCTTTATCTAGCTGGTAGTTGATTGCTGGAACAAACTTCTATCTGCTGTTGTAGAAGTTTATAGCATATAGGTTAGAGCAAAAGCATCATTTTTTTTTTTTTTTAACAGTAGTCTTGTCCACTGGTGAAGTATTACTTATTCTATCTCAAATAAGTAATACTTCAATAAGTATACTACTTCGTATAATACCATGGCAACTCGTTGTGAAGGCATTCACAATATGAGATATAACCAAAACGATGCCAATTTAATTTAATTACTTTGGTAGATGGCTATGTTAAAATGATGCCTTTGCACTAACCTATATGTTAGTCATTCTACCTCGTAGCTTGAGGCCTTTGCCCTTAAATGTTTTATAGAAGTTGATAGCTTAAATAAATTCAAGTAGTGGACAAATGTTTGGAGCGAATGGATGGGTGAATTGGGAAGGGTTTTTTTGGCTGATGCTGTATAATAAGCTTGCTTTCTTGCATCATATGCCTCTGCTAATGCTAACTGCTGTGCCTTTGTTTCACAGGTGGAACTTGATGCATAGTGGCTCCACAGGCTCGTTATGTAATAGCCACACCTCGTACATCCAGATATGGAGGTCACACTTAGTACTTTCACTGCTGGCTTTCCTAATGAACTTTTTTACATGGCATTGAAAATGAGAGAATTGAGTAAATTAGGGAGGACAGAGACATTTTTGGACTTTCTTCTCACTGTGGTTGAATTAGCTGTTGGAAAAGGTTGCTTGATAGAATATGCATTTTACTTCCATAAAATCAGAATAAAATGGTTTTAGAAGGCATCGTTTTAGTTGTATTTCATATTGTGGTTGCCTTCACAATATGAGATACAACTAAAACAATGCCTTCTATACTACTTAAGTAGTTCAAATTTATGGGTTAACTATGGTGTATTTACACCAATATTATATAGTTAAATACCAAAACCCATAAGAATTATGCCTTGTGCATTTCATTTTCAAATTACATTTTTACCAACACCCTTTGGCATCTCGCATATTGTGGATATAACTTCGCAACTGTGATGGCATGTTACATTACCTGCCTGCCCACTGATGATGAAGCCCAATAGCCTCGAAACAATCGTCTGGGTGGTGGTGGCGGCATCCTCTGAAAATAAATAACAGTAGTCCTCTCTACTAGAGAAGCATTATTTATTTGAAGTAGTGCAATATTGCTACCTCGTTGTGAAGGCAACCACAATATGAGATACAACTAAAACAATGTCTTCCATACTACTTATGTAGTTCACATTTATGGGTTAACTATGGTGTATTTACACCAATATTATATAGTTAAATACCAAAACCCATAAGAACTATGCCTTGTGCATTTCATTTTCAAATTTATTTTATTGCAACAGTCGTTATTTAATAGCCACACCTTGTAGTATTCCATGTGCAGTTTCACATTTGCATTACACAGCATAATACACTTGTAGAGTTGTACAAGCAATTGTTCAATAAAGAATTGAGAGGACACTGTACAGAGAACTCTATTTGCCTAAATCATAACCTCCTAAACCCCTTTCTTCTTTCCTTTTTTGGGTTTGTTATTTGCAGCATTAAAACACAATTTTCACTTACCTGACTGTTCCTGAAGCCTATCGAAGCTGTCCTAAAGAAGCACTACATGGTACTTGTCATTCAAATACCATGCAATGCTTCTTCAGGGCAACCATTAATTATAACACTTTGCTCCTGTTGTGTAGCCATCTTGTAATCAGTCTTATGATCTTGCTGGTGATTCCAGCAATTTACCATACAGGACTGAGTCAAATTTTCCTAAAGTCCAAATAAATAATGTCAAAATTTTATACATAAAATTCATGAGTGATACTGCCGTAATAGTTTGTTGAGTTAAACATGATTTTCCTTTTACAAACTGTGCTGCATTTATATGAGAAAACCATTTCTATCTAGTTAACCATGTTTTGCATTCTCAATCATTGCCCCTATGATTTTTTGTAACACTGATGTTCTATAGTTAGCTACTTCATTCTTAGAACCATCGTTATGGATTGGCAATACGCTGGCACTCCTCCAATCCAAGGAAATCATCCCCCTCGCAATTAATCTTAGTTTGATGCACTCCCCCTACTTTTCCCAAAATAACTGGGTATATGCAATCTATTTTAGGGATTATTTATTTGCATTCTGGATCAAAAGTTTTTCTAGTGAACAAATAATAGTAAATTGGATGAGCAATCATCTCTAATGCTTTTCAAAATCATCATGTGTGCAATCTTTGGCAAAAGTACTGTTGGATTGGCAATCGCTGTTCTGGAGATGTATGTAATGTCACTCATATGATGTACATTATTATCAATAATGATGATCTGATTGATTGATAAACTGTCAATAGTGAATCAGACATATCCAATTATCCAAGAATAATGTATTTCTGCATTTCACTCGTAAAACTGAATTTTTATGTACCTTAAAATGATTCCAAAATGTTTGATACAGTACAATAAATGTCAGTGTTATGGCAAACTAAATTAATACATATACTTTATTTTAGGAACTAATAGACAATATCTGAGGATTAACAATTTATTATAAAAATATATTTTTTTTTATTTTTTTCAATTTTCATATTTAATTTTCTTCATGTAGGCCTGTTGTGTTGGGAAAATAATTTCTCATAAGAATTTCAATAAAAATATTTAATTTTCCTAAAAAATAGTCAAACAAAAGCAGCAAAATAATTTTCAAAAACATAAAAATTATTACATTTAATTTCTGCATAATAAATTTAATAATCCTTATTACATTTGCTGTGTTGGCTTAAATTGTATCAAACACTATGCTAGTTTAATAATAAGCCTTATTCCACAAATGTTTCATTCACATTTTATAACTGTATATAGAAATGTTTTGGTCTTATTTCAACAAGTGTAATGAATGCCTATTGTTGCCAACTGGATGGCTTGTAATAAACCACAAATACACTAAATAGCATACACTAAATAGCAGCATATGTTAACCACTAATCACAACCAAATCTCAGTGTATTTAATGGCACAGATGAAGTGAGGAACTAAACTGCCTTTTTAGCAAACTTGTTCAACATTCAATTAAAATACAAAAAATGTGAGACACTGAATTTTTCTTGAATTAATTACACACTGTAGTGACTAAAAGATATATTGTGAGTGAATTATGGATTTTTTGATACTACACATGAACCATAGATAACAATGCACAAATTAAGCAAGTTTTCAGACAAATGAGTGGGGTGAGTGAGTGGTTGAGTTTTATTGGCGCATCAGCAACTAAGGCTATAATGCGCCAAAACCTAATGAGTGGGGAGAATATAGTAAATATGAACATATTTCCAATTGCACATAATAAACAATATCTGAAGAATTAATGTTCATATTGTATCACTAGATATGGTGATGTTTTATTCAGTAGTGGGAATATAACAGCCAGGTGAACATAAACTGATATAACAACTTATCAGGCATAATCAAAATAATCACTAGTTCAGTTTTCTACGAAAGAAAAATATGACTGTGGAAAGTAGTCAAGATAAAACTGTTAATCGATTCCAAAGGCAAAACTAGCAGGTTTGCCACCGTGTTGTGGGGGGGGGATGTCAGAAGACAAATGGGAGCAGTTCATGAGTCTCTTCGGTGAGGGGGACTCATATTTTGTAGTTTCACCAATGAGAGGTCAAATGTAGTGATGCATTTGAGTCATTGAGATAGAAGTGATACCACATCAAATCCAGTAATACCTAAATAAACTCTAGCAAGAAAATAAACTCAGTTACAAAATGGGCAAGGTTATGATAAAAATAATATCCAATTTTATGAAAGCAGACCCAATACTGCTAGTACTAAAGTAGGTTCCTAGTAGTAGATGAATATTTTGGCAAGAGGCCATTGCCAGACAATAACCCAGCAGGCTTATCAGCCTCCCACTATCTGAGACACTTCCACCTGGAGCTGATCTAGCCTGGCCACACATGGAAAAGCTTGAACAGACTTTGGAACCTTACTGAAAGATTGAAATTTGATCTGACCTCCAGGAACTACTCAGATGGTCCCATAGAATCTGATTGCAGTGCTATCCAAACTATGGAACATTTACTGGACTGTCCTTTGCCTGGTACACCGTGCTCCATAGAGGACCCTGCTTCATATTCTGAAAAAGCTGTGTAACATGCATGCTACTGGACATACATTTAACATATAAACCCATATATTAAAAATAGGTAAAAATAACTGAACATTTTCGTACCTGTTTATATATGCTTTATATTTTGCTAGCCTGCAATATCTGAATTTGTTTCAACTTTAAAAAAAAATCTTTCCTTTACACGTGGTTAACCATTATTTATTATTGTTACTGTTTGACTACCATGTGACCTGCATGTCTATGGATGTCTTTTCTGCTTCTGATTCAAAATAAATAAGCAGTTCCCAAAGTAGGTTCAGTTCAGTTTCAAAAAGATTTTCGGATTTGTAGTGGAGGAGGAAAAACCAAGACTTTCTAGGGCCTGTACCATTGTAGGTTATATATATATATTGGTAAATAAGTAAGGATTTTGTTGTATATGAATAACATTTGTATATATTTTTTAAAATCAGCAAATGAATTTTGTTTGAGTGACAAATTAATTTTTTTGTTTAAACAATTACCCAATAATTTTAAGTATAAATAAGAAATGATACAGTATCTAATAAGAGAACCACTTTACCGAGTGTAATTTTAACTTATATTTATTATATTTCATCATCATCCACTAATTTCAGTCTTGGGACGGGTCACTTCGTCTGATGGAGCAGTCTCCACTTTTGTCTTTTCCAGTTCGTTCAGTCTTCCCTTGCTCGTCCATCATTGGATTTCTTGGGATATGTTTACTTTACAGGTCCAGGGGCCACCCCGTGGAGGTGAGAGTGGAATTGGGATGGAGAGGCTTAGTGAACCCATTAGTGGATTCATGTATTCTGCTTGCACATCCCCTTGGCCCCTTTATTATATTTAGGAAACTAAAAAAAATAACAAATATTTTTCTCAGTTTTCTTACCACAGTTTCTCTTAAACTGTGGTAAGAAAACTGATAAGCTACTAACTTATACGCTACCTACAACAGTTTTCTGCCTATAGGCAGAATGTAAGTTAGTGGCTTATCAGTTTCTGTCTTCCAATTTTTTTTTACTGCCATCGAAGATCTTGAAGAAATCGTAACATATGGTAGTGCGGTAACATAAGTGGTGTTACAATCTCTTTTGTTTAGTTTCTAAATTTAATAAATATTTATATAATAATAATATAAATATATGCATGCAGTGAAGTGTTTCTCTTATTCTGCTTAGTGAACCAGTGTGATTTACTTATGACCTTCAATTCTCACATCAGAAATGATGTAGCATACATTATTTTTATATAATTTATTGCCATAATGCGTAATTTGAAAAATTAACCCACTGGCAGGTACATATAGTCTTTCTGACCACTTGGATATTTTAGCTCCTTTGCTCTATGAAACAAAACAGTAACTTAATACTTTTCAAGAAAAGTTTGACCTATTTTCTCTATTAAGAATTTAAGAAATCCATATGAAGTAGAGTTGAAATGGCCCCCCATGTGCCTATGATCTTTCCCCACCTCAAGTGGGTTAAGTTGGCTCAGCTAAAATAATTATATGTATCCAAATGCAAAAGTCTAATATATGGAAACCTGCAGCTCAAGATATAATACTTAGAGAAGATAAATATGACAGTTGGCACTGGCATGCTTGAAAAGAGAGAGCATTTTCTGCACAAGTAAGGTTTTCTTTCGCAATTAACTGATTAAGACATGCAAGAATGAGCCTGAAAAGTTTGGAGTGATGTAGCAAGAATCTGTTTTTGTGTGTTAGGAATTTCTACACATTGTAAATAAGGGATGCCTGTAGTATGCTTTTTTTGCGCATAAATTTTCATAGTGGTTAAATATAACATTTTCAAAGCTGATCCATATATATTCACTTTCAATTATATTAATTTTTACATTATTTTGCTAAAGCAAATCTTTGAAAATCAATCATTAGATACATAGCACTTGGTCATCATAAAGACAAATTCATTTCTTTCATCTTTCAATTGATCTGCAAATAAAAAAAAAAAAAAAAATTTTTTTTAAATAGAAATACACTCTTTGTAAACAGAAATATACTCTTTTTAAATAGAATCTCCCTTTGTAAATAGTTTTAAAGAATGTAAGTGAATGCTATTCCTTATGACTTATCACAATTTAAATATTTTGAAGTATATAAAACTTAAATATGAAATCATGAGAGATGATAACTTTCCAAATATTATAATTAAGAGTCTAAACTCAGAGTTCAAAATTATGATAAGTTACATATTTTGGACCATGGTGAGTTACATTAGTTTTCCTTACAGTCTGCAAAAAGAAAATTAATTCAAGACTTCTGAGTTAGTTCACATGGCTTATCATGATTTATGTCTGTAAAAGAGCTTTGTTTTCATGGGCTTATCTACATGTTGTACAGTCTCAAACACCTGGAATAATTCATGGAGGAAAGGGGGGAGATGGAATCAGTATCCTTTGGATATGTACATATATTTCACATAGCCATCACTGAAGAGTGTCAATACTTGAAAAAAGTTTTTAATTTCATGCGTATTTGCTAAAAAAAAAAAAAAAACATATTTATCAGCTTATTTTATTTATTTTTATATCAAGAATCAGCAAAATAAATTAATTAACTTTGCTGTCAAATAAAATCTCTTGAATAAATTAGTTGCTTGGCATTTATAACACCAGGCCTTCTAGTTACACCTACCTTTTTAATATTTTTCTGAAAAGAGAAATAGAACAGAGTTGTTGTCACTTTTCTTTGTTCTAATCTATTTTTACCCAATGCATAACTTTGCTTTGGAACAATTAAATTATGAATCATAGTATGAATCAAAATATAATTTCCTTTTTAAATTATAAAATGACATGGGGGCAAAAAGATACTTTTTCTCCCCTCATTCCCTATGGAGTCAGTGCCTATGACCATGTATATATTAAGCTAGTAGAGCCGACTTTCCTGATGGCTAGGATGGAAACACTGTAGGGACAATTACGTTTTTTTTCCTTTCTGACAGCAACAACATGGCAATGTTTTAAAATGAGAAAATGATAATAGATTTTTATATTGTATTTATATGTGGTTTTAACTAATATTCAATTTATGATAAAAGCCTTGAGAATAAAGTGCCCTAGGTGGTAAGGATTAAAAACACATCTATAAAACATAGACCTTAAATATAATGTATACTGTCATAAAGAACCAATTTTTTTTTTTTTTTTTTTTTGAATGATAAAACTGTAGTATCATTTGCACTGAATGAAAATAGTTTGAGGAGAAGGATGTTCTTTCTTTGCAATGCCATACTCAATTACTCAATCTTATTAAGAATTTTATGGACACTTTTAGAGACGTAACTTTCTGTGTTATTATAACAGTGACATAAGGTAATCTTATATTTCTCCAGCTGACATCCCTTATCTTCTAAAAAAAAAAATCTTGTTTAAAAAACCTCTTAAGACAGTCTAAAATAAGCTTAAAACTTGAATAAGAAAAATAAAACAGGTACAAAAGCACACATTAAAACAAGTTTACCTTAACACTAGAGCCAAGGAGCTATGGATTTGTCATTCCAGATGTATTCTCCACGAGGAGATGCAACGTCAGGTGGAAGTAAAGCTAAATATACTGGAGCCGCAGCACCTATTTAAATATTTAAGAGCTTCAGGTTAGTTATCAAAAAGATTCAAAAACTTTAAATTCCCTGTATAAAACAGTAATGGATGAATAAATAAATTATACAATTTTCAATTTAATTTTTGATACTTAATTATTTGCAAAATAATCAGTATATTGCATTAAACAGACATTCTGGCATTTGAAATATCATAAAAATTCAAATGGGGAAAAAGTTTTAGCTAGGCAGTTTGGGTTATGCCACAAGCTTAGACAATATTACTAATTAAAAGTTACAGCTAGATACTTCAAGCTTAGCTGTAACTTTTAATCAGTAATACTGTCTAAACTTGCAGGGTAGTCTAAACAAATTAGGCTTAGAAGATGTGGACTGCAAAGTTTGAAAACTAGACATCTACAGGAGATTAAGTAAAATGAATGAGGAGAGTCTTTTCTTTCTCATAGCCGAGACAAAAATCGGATGGCACTAATATAAATTATCAGGAAATAGCTGAAGACTGGATCTCAAGGAGTTCGTCGATGGGTAGAAGGCTGTTGAACACTGGAATAAGTTGCCTACCAACATGGAAGAGGCAGCAATTTGGACTAAATTCAAAGCAGAATTATATGGTCAACTTGTGGGAAAGGAAACAGTATGAATATTCCATTTCATTTTATTTATTTAAATTTTTTTTTTTTTTTTGGATGATGCAGAAAAAGTCTGCTTCGTTGCATCATTTGGCATCACTGATACTAAAAATATATACCAAAAGGAGACATTTACAGAACCACATAACACTTTTTACTGTCCATATTATCAATTTGGCAAAAATTTTATAAACATTTGCATTTATATCACACAGTTCAAATACCACGCATAAATCATCAACACAATAAAAATTAATGTTTATCAAAAACTGTCTAACATTTAAGGTCATTTCTAAATTTACATATATAATTTCTAAAGATAATTATCAGTTTCTACCTTTGTTTGGCACATAATGGCCTTTTGCTGCACCATAAAACCTCCAACAATAACAACAACACAGAAATACTTTTCTATTATTCAGGGTGCATGTTTATTAATAATCGGTTATTAACTTTCTAACAACTTCCACACGAAACATCCTTTTTTTTTTTTTTTTTTTTCTTTTTCCAGATTAAGCAAGCAAAAAACCTAGCAAGCCTTTGAGTCCTTTAATTGGGAAGAATATGCAACTATCACTAGTATCTTCAAGAGTAGCCATTACAGAGAGTGGCAAAACCTCACTCAAACTAGATACTTAATATGGTAAACAGTAAGTCCAGTTATTAACTTGTATTTATGCCCATTAACAGCACAACAATTAAGTGCATTACAAATAGGATATAACTTTGCAGTGCAGTCCCCAACATACCCCATTAAACAATTTGTATCTGAATTGTACAAAGTATAAAATTAATAATCAACCAGATCACAACTGAATTATATAGAAAACTAATGCTATTATCAGTAAAATAACTAAGTTAGATACTACAAACTCAGCAATGTTAAACAATTTATTTTTATATTTAAATGGATAAAAATCACACAAAGCTTTAATATTAATAAATATCACTAAATTTTTTTAGAAGAATGCAAATCAAAACTTCAGTGAGAAAAGGAGAAATTAAATGTGTAAGTTACATTCGATAAAAAAGGTATATTCTTTTGAGCACATCTAATTTGCTTTTTCATCAATTTAAAAATGTACATAGTTTGTACTATGGCTTCTGAGGGAGAGTATGAAGTATCATTAAAACAAGAATTTAATTAATTGCATAATATCAGTCATAGCTTTTCTTAAATATATTGTTAATAACAAAGTTGACTTAATATGGTTAGGGAAGGACATTACGTTGTTTCAATCCATTTAAATTATAATATATCTAAATTACCACTCTTATACCACGTGGAGTTTTAATATATTTTATTTAGGTGTTACCTAAACTAATATACAATGAGTAACGTTTCAGGTATCTTGCCGATACTCATCATCAGACCTTGCTGCTGACTGATACCTCCTGCCGGATGCTCAGACCTAAATGGGCCTCTGAGTGTCCGGCAAGAGGTATCGGTCAGCAGCAAGGTTTGATGGTGGGTATTGGCAAGATACCTGAAATGTTACTCATTGTAGATTAGTTTAGATAACACCTAAATAAAATATATTAAAACTGCATGTGGTATAAGAATGGTAATTTAGATATATTATAATTTTAATGTTAACTTATGAACTCACCTTCTTCGATGGTCAAGGGCCCTTTGTGACTTGTCATGTCAGTATCCACATAACCAGGGTGTACCTGGAGGGGAGAAAAGCCCTTTAATTACCTATAAGACATAACTATACTGTGAAATTCTGAATATAATTTTGCATATTTTTTCTTGGATTTCTTTACTTGTTCTTTTGTACCCCTCCATATAAAGAGAGAGAAAGTTTGTAACTTTATTGCTAGCAAAGAGTAATTTCTAATTTTACTTAGCAATCATTTCTTTTTTATAGAAACTGTAAAATAAAGTGCTGGATTGTTTTTAAGGTAAATACTGAGGTAACAAATACCATAAGACGACATTGTCATGTCTGAAAATTGCATGAATTTTAAACACATCTGCAACTGTGCAGGAATAAAAACTAGTTTCTTAGTTTCTGGAAGAATAAAATCCTATAATGGGGGAGAGACTATAATAAATTATAAAAAATATGACCATGTCTGAAGTTTGTTTAAAAAAAAAAAAAAAAACACCATGGCAAAGGAAGAATGATACACAGTTCAAAAGAAACACATATTTGTTGGGGAAGAAAAAAAAAACAAAACACAAACTTAAATGAAATCTGGAAGGAAAGTAAACATACCATAAAACCAAAAAAGTACAACTTCACCAGGAAAACTGGAAAGTTGATAAGTATGCATTAAGGTACATAAAGTATAAATTGAGTTTCAACATAATTAGGCACACTAATTTAACTAATCATTATCTTATACAGAAGAGCTTTAGTCTTTCAAACCATAATCATCAAAATATAAGAATCACAGCTATTTATTTGCAATTAAGAAATCCATCACAAGATACTTACAGCATTTACCACAATATCGGAACGTGAATCTTTGTTAAACTCTCTCTGCTGAATAATGGTCAGTGCAGTAATACCTACTTTAGACACGCAATATGCAGAACCTCCCCAACCTTTCTTGAGGTGATCTCCAAGTTTTGCAGCTCTACAAAGAACAGTAAATGAAACTAAAATAAAAATTCTGAATTTTACAGCAAAAATTTTGCTTCCTCAAACTCTAAATGAGTCAACATAATTTAATATCATGTAATATGTTATGTGATGCAACAGTGGAAATATATTAAAAAGTAACTTTTACCAGTTAAGTTGAGAAATATATTCTAGTACATATGCAACAGAAAAATATGTCAAAGATATGAACTAATTTTATTATTATTATTATTATTATTATTATTAGCCACATGGTACAAGGAAGCCTGAGGCTTATGCTGCACCAGCCAAAAAAAAAAAAAAAAAAAAAAAAAAATTCCGGAGTTACCCTGAGAGAGAGACAGAGAGAGAAGTAGAAAGGAACCACCAAGAAAGAGAATGATGATATCCAGCTCAGGACCCTGGGTTTGCCAAGCCCATACTCACCAGATGTGAGCCCCCAGGGTTAAAGAGATGAAAAGCTCTACATGAAAATCTGAGGGCTCCACAAGTACCTTAAAAAAAAAATAATGAAACCCTTGGTGGCTGGGTATAGAAAAAGATCAAAAGAACCTGCAATACAATTTTAATTACTATGAGACACACACAAAGGGTGTTAACAGCTAGAGGAAAATTAAACAGATAACCATAAAAGGAATATTTTCTGTGCTTCTCTTAACTGTTAATAATGTATGACATTGGGTGTCCTTGGCCCTGATTTAAGCCTGCACTGTAGGGGGGGGGGAGAATGAGATTATTAATATCGAATTACTGTGGGCACAGAGTGAAACGGAGACAGAATCTTTCGGTTGTTTTTGCCAACCCTGTTATTCTGTCTCCGTTTCGCTCTGTGCCCACAGTAATTCAATATTAATAATGAATCCAGAGCGAACAGACCACTATAATCATATACATAGATTGTTACTGATATAAAGTTATTTGGTGAAACCATGTGCGTATAAAAGAAATTATACCAAAAAGAAAGTGGAATGTTTTGACATTGCAAGATAAATTAAAAATTGCTGATGAAGTGAAAAATGGAGACTTCATTTCAAAATTGGCTGTTGAATACGATATGGATGTACAGACAGTGAGGGATATTTTTAAAAAATGAATTACCAAATATAAATGTTTTACACAGTTTATTTGGATTTTATCAAGGCATTTGACTCAGTCCCTCAGAGGTTAATATATAAGCTGGAACATGTTGGATTACTGGAAAAATTCTAAGATGGATTGCTGGGTGGCTGCAAAGCAGAAGGCAGAGTTTTGTGATTAATGGATATTCTTCAGGTTGGTGTAAAGCCAGAAGTGGGGGTCCTCCAAGGATCAGTTCTTGGACAACCGTTGTTTCTAATTTTCATAAATGACATCGACGATAGGATAGAAGGCTTGATGTCAAAATTTGCACAGTTAAAGTTGGTAGAGTGATTAATGATCAGTGCCAAGCAGCACTCCTTAAGGATGACTTGAACAGGCTGTAAGAATGGTCAGAAAAGTGGCAGTTACATTTTAATGCAGCAAAATGCAGGGCACACTTGTGAAATGGCAACCTCAAAATAAATTATATACTTTGTGGGGTTAAATTAAAAACAGTAGAGGAAGAAAGGGATCTGGGAGTTATAATACAGGCAGATATGAAGCTTTCTGAGCAGTGTAAACCATAAACCATCAGCCAGGGAAACCCATGGTGTCCTACTGATGATTTATCGAACATTATCCTGTAGAGATATGGAGGTAATAATTCCATTGTATAAGGCAATTGTAAAACCACATTTAGAATACTGTGTACAAGTATGGAGATCTCATCTGAAAAAAGATAAAGGCTTTTTGAAAGAGTGCAAAAACAGGCAACTTGCATTGTTGAGATCAGCAAAAGGGTGACCATATGAGGAAAGACCCTGAATATGTAGGCTACAGAGCTTGGCAATCAGGCACCTCAGAGGTGACCTGATTGAGGTTTATAAGGCTCTGAAACTGGTGAGTAAAATGAATGAAGGTAGAATTTTCACGGTTATAGAGAATTCCATAACTCGGGGGCATAAATTCAAATTACAGGGGAAGAGGTTTAGACTAGATTGTAGGAAATTTTCTTTTAGCTAGTGAGCCATTGATTACTGGAATAGGTTGCTTTTACAGGTAGTTGAAGCTGACAGTTTGAATAAATTCAAAGGTCAACTGGATTGTTACCTATGTGAGGAGGAAAGCAAATAATTTGTATTTTTTTTTTGTCTACTCCAGTTCCCCCTCCCCCCAGCCAGTGCAGCAAAAGCCTGTGGCTTCCTTGCACTATATAGCTATTACTATAAATACATTGGGTAACTGAGAATCGACAATTAGTAACAATAATAGTAAGTACCTCTAAGAAATGGAAAACTGACTAGAATGAAAAATACTTCAGATGTCATATTCTGTTTTAGGCAGGCTAAAATTAATTAACCTATTAATTGATCTGAAATTAATCTATTCTTTTGTTAAACCTAAGTGTTATGTGGTTAAAGCAATTAAACATTTATATCACATATAATAAATACTTACTCCACAAACTCATTCATCATTTTGCATAACTCTTCTACAGTTAAAGTTGGAGACATGAACTTCTGTTGTAGCTCTTTGCTTTTAATATGTGAAAGTTTGCCAGCTGAACTTGATAAGTTCACAACCCTAATGTATAAATAAGGAAATAATGCAAAATGTTAACAGCCAAGAACATGTGATTAATACAGACATGTACTGTTGATTTATTATCAGGACAAATTATTCATAAGTTTTGAGTCATTTATTTTGTTGATAATTATGAAATTTGTAGAAAAAAGTACAATACCACTGAAGAAGTGGAGAAGCAATATTTGTAAAATATCTGATTTGAGTCTTTTTATAATAAGCAGTTTCAAAATTTATGCAGGATTAAGTGTCTTATATTTATTTTGTCCTAATATATAATACACAAGTTGTGAGAGAGAAACCGAAATTTTTCCACACACTAAGAACTATAATTGTTTGGCATAGGTTCCATGGGTAAACCTTCAAACATCCAGATAATATTTTCGTTCTTGATAATTCTTGCATGTGTCAACTGGCATGACATGGCATAGAATGGAATGAAATGTGTTTTTTGAGATTGCAAGAACTTGATGATAAAGGCAGTATGCAAAGTTTTACTTTGTCAAAACTCTATAAGAAGTTTAATAAATCCGGAAAGACACTGGGAGACACCTGCTTAGTCCAGCTTTCTTCACACTTTTGATCAAGGAAGCACAGTAGTGTGGAATTCTCTTTTTCTTTAATTCAAGTTACAGTCAATTTTACAATATTTCATCCCCAATAACAGTGTTCGCCACACAAGACTAATCTATGTGATGATCATTTCACATAGTTTTGAAAACTTCACAATTATGTGCTCTTTAGACAAGAAATCAGTAAAAACAATAATTTTTACTTATACTCAATATATTTGATACTAAGAATAACACACTTCTCTCTTCAGTAAGACTATCAATTGCAGAACTGTAGCTGAACGTGCTCAAGTGACAAGTTGCCCTCCAATAACCATGTTTATGACATCTGCATATCCAGCAAGACATCCCTGAAATGGCCCCCTTCACCTGAACAACAAATAATCATACAGGGATAAGCAGGCTTGGCTTTGCAGTTTGTGGGGACCAAAACAGTATGTTGACAATGCCCCCGGCAGTTAGTATAGTCTGTCAAAACCAGTTTAACTTTCCCCATTATCACTTGCTAGTGGAGGACTATTTTGTTTATATTTATTATTTTTGCTAAAAATCTGGTTTAAAATGAGCAAAAAAGAATTTTTAGAAGAGTCAAGGGCCACAGCAGAATAATAAATTACTAATTCCAAAAAATATATATATTTCTTAAGTAATAACTTAAAATTGGTGAGTATAAAAATCTGCATAGCTGACATTCTAAGCTAGTAATTATAAACAAATCATGGTAAGCCTTACTTAATGCAAAACTGGCTATAATTTTATTAAAGTTCAATTCATCGGTAATGTTATTTTCAATTGACAAAATAGCAAAGATGCTAACCCATTCTCAAAGCGTCACTAGTCACATGCAAGTTTGTAAAGTCTCAGTTTTAAAAAAAAAAAAATTTCTTCTCCAAGAATGTGACACTGAAAATGCAGCGTAAGTGTTAGTAATCCATTTATGTACCATGCATTGTAACAGTGTATTCCTTTATGAAACACATTATATTGCTCAGTGTACTATAAACTATATCAGCAACAAGACATAGTTAGTAGTTTCTTTTCACCTTTCCATAATCCAAAAATATTTATAGTAATTCAAGGTTAGTGTAGTGTACATACTGGCACCCACTCTTAGTCTACTACTTGGAAAAATATATGACTATAGACAGCCATGGCTTGAAAACAACCATATTTTTTCTACCTGGCTTGGAAATAGCCAATCCAAGCCCCCCTCCCCACACCAGTTAGACTTGTAGACAGCCATGAGTTTAGCTTCTGTCCCCTGTCCAACTCTGTGTCCCCTGTCCAATTACTCTGTGTAAATACTGCAGAGGAATGTAGTATAACTTTTACATAGTAATACTTTCAGATATTTTATTATTTTATTTCATTATAATAAGTATGTGTCAGCTTTTGTACCTCCATCTTAACTGGTTCATTTATATTTTTTCCAAGGTGCACACATGTAATAGGCTCCCAGAGAGGGGTAACACATATAACCTTGAATTCATATATTTTTAGCTTAATATGGCGGAGTGTTGTGTTTCACTGTGGTGTTTAGTTGTCTACTGGTTTGTACTGATATAAATTTTGCAGAGAAAGCTTCAAGATTGCATTACCCTATTTCAACAATGTTGAAAATATACTGCAAATCTACGTGGACTTAAATATTTTTCACCACTAAGGGTGGACAATTGCCTCAACTTCCTTATAGATTGGACTAGGCCCCATCCAATTCCCCCCCCCCCATTTGGACACCTGAAGAGACACTTCTAATGCAGCATCTGGAGACTAGGCACCTGTGAGGTGATCTGACTGAGGTGTACAAGGCTTTGTACACCTCAGTGTCAAACCACAAAAATGGTTTGAGCAAGCTCAATGATGATGGAATTCTTCCTCTTGCTCAGATTCTGCATCTGAGGGAGCATAAATTCAAATTAGGGAAAGACGGTTGTAGAACAGATGTGCAGAAATTTGCCTTTAGCCAGATGCAGAAAAGTCAGGGAATGACCACCGCATATCCCGGAGCAATATGGCCTTAGTTGCTAATGCTCCTAAAAACCAAACAACAAACAAACAAACCTTTAGCCAGAGGGTGGTTGATTGCTGAAACAAACTTCCATCTGTCATTGTGGAAGTTGACAGCTTAAATAAATTCAAGGCTGAACCAGACAAACTTTTGAAGTAAATGGATGGGTGAAACGGGAAGGGTTTTTTTAATTAATTTTTTTTTTTTGGCTGATGCTAAATAAGCTTGCTTTCTTGCATCATATGCCTCTACTAATGCTAATGTGAAGGGCACAGTTATTTGCAGTGAAGTGAAGTATTCAGTGAAGGGCACAGTTATATACAGGTAGACAATAATCAGTATGAAAAAATACTTCACTGCAAAGAGGTAAAACATTTATTTTTACTTAATTAATAACTTCTTTGTGCGGGAAGCTATTAATTAAATAAATGATTTACCTCTCTGCAGTGAAATGTTGTTTCATTCTAAAGAGGCACATTTATCACGCAATTTTCTGATGGGATTACAAAACAAGAAGTGAAAAACTACTTAAAATTAGGATTTTTGTTTTACGAACAAGTTAGAAAGAATGATGGAAAAAAATTTTTAAGAGGTGGTTACTCAGAGTAATGTATATGCACCACCATGGCTGTGAGCAATAAATTTCTAAAGTTTCATGTTTCAATCTATTGTTAAGCTGAGAAAAATTTAAGCCAAAATATAAATGAGTTTAAATAGAAGAGTGAAGGAATTTACCATTAGAAATTAATAGAAATAATCAACAGAAAAATTCACTTTTAATATTTCAATGTTTGCTTAAACATGAACTGCTTATTTCTTCTATTTCTAGCTAATAATAATAATAATAATACCTTGCATGATCCCTCAAAAGTGGAAACAGCTCTTGACAGACATGTAAATTTGCAAAAAAGTTGACTCTGATAGTGTTTTCAGCCTGTTCACCAAATGGAACAGTCGAAGCATTCTATAAATAGAAATTTATTTATATGCACAATACAATACAAATCATTTTTTTTTGCATGTACTTGTAAGTAACAAGCAATAGTGAAGATAATAATATACAATTTTAAATCCATTTGGTACTGTATAATCTTCAATCTGTTTTCCATTTTAGTAGGTAGGTGGCATTATTGATGGACAAAAATATAGGGAATACATGATATAAACCATCTTCAATTGACAGTATTCATCAATATGCACTTGGCTTTTGAGAAGAAAACATTTCTTCCATTATTACCTGGGGACTATATTGTCATAAAAAGCCTAAGCCCAAGCTCTGTCGCTGTCACTGTTGCAGGGGGGACCATGCACTCCCCAAGCAGTAATTTTAGAAAATAACCGCTACTCTGTGTTACGATTTTCTGCCATTACTGCCTGGTAAGCACTGTCCCTCCTGCAACAGTAACACAGCTTGATACTAGTTCAAATTTCAACCTGCACTGAAATAGTACCCTGCTTCTTTCACTTGATTGAAAGTATCTGCCTATAAGTACAATGGCCATGGGTGGTAGAAAATAAAAAATGCATCCTTCCCCCATACAGTAACATAATTTTGGATATGCACAGGAGGGGTATGTTTATATTACACAAAATATCTTAGATGAATTTGTGAAATTAGCAAAAATATTTCCATTTTGACATTTCAAGGGAAAATCAAATTAATAAATATTTATCCTCCCCTCCTCATGAACTGAATGGAAGCCATTTCCAGTAAAGGAGGGAAGAAGGCAAACAACATAAGCATATGAGTCTACTTGTGTAAAAGTATACAATAGAAGCTGTTGAATATTCAACTTTATCGGGGCTAGCAGATGGTTGGTTAATTGAAAAAGTTGGTTAAAGCAGGGAATTTAATCTGTCAAATTCAGGGGTATTTTATTGTCAAGAAATTTATTTTCATTTAACACATATACATGTTTTAAACATATACATTTATTTATAAAATATCAGCAATTTTCAAAAAATAGATGATAAAACATGACATTTTTCAACACAATACCTCTGCTTTTATTTATAAACATCGTATTATTACTTTTTGGATCAGGCTGTTCTTCATTATAATGTAAAGATGTATCTAGTGCATTTTTGATGATTGCATAAGAAATTTTTGGACCTGGATATGATACAATCTCTTCTTCATATTTATATCCATCTGTTTCTGTCATGGAGTGTACAATTTCTACATCGTCCATAATTTCATTTTCCAAGAAATTGTCACTGATTTATTAGAAAAAACATTGTTGAATCTATTGTTATGTTTTATTGCTGTAAATCTTTCACTCAAGTTGCTGAAAAATTGAATAGGTATTTTGCATCTACATTCACACATGAAGAATTCTTTAGAGGAGAGGATGACAGAAGTTTATCAAACTCCAATGAGAAGCTAAATGACTTTGTGATAACTGAAAGGAAAGTTGAAGAGGAATTGTTGAAGATGAACATAAAAAAGGCACTTGGGGGGTGGATGGGACTATCCAATCATATTAAACAAGGCAGCAAAGGAAGTAATGGACTGAAGATGTGCAAATATGGCCCCGATTCATAAACGGGATCAAAAGGTGATATGAGTAATTACAGACTTAACTTAACATCTGTTCCAGGAAAAATAATGGAGTCGCTGGTTAAAAAAGTAATGCGGAACCATCTGGACAGGAATGTAATTATACTGCAGTCATAGAATGGATTTGTTAAGGGATGGTCTTGTCTAACCAGTCTGATAGGTTACTATAATGCAATGACCAAGGAACAGGATGCAAAAAATAATTTGGATATTGTATAGTTGGATTTCAGAAAGGTTTTGATACTGTTGCACATAAAAGACTGCTGTACAAACTGGAGCAATGTGGCATTAGAGGCAAGTTACTGCTATGGATGAAGCGATGGTTAAGTGGAAGAAGACAAAGAATGGTTATTAATAGGCACTGTTCTTTGTGAACTAATGTTATCAGTGGAGTTCCCTAGGGTTCGGTGCTGTGCCCATTGTTGTTTTCATTATTTATTAATGATATTGATGAAGGTATATCAGGCTTAATGTCAAAGTTTGCAAATGATACAAAGGTTGACATAGTGGTTAATGACAGTAATGGCAGTATGCTATTGCAACAAGATTTAGAAAAATTAAGTCGATGGGCTGAGAAATGGCAGGTGAAGTTTAACATTGACGAATGTTAGGTACTGCATGTAGGTAGCAGTAATCCCAGAGTAACTTATCAGCTTTGTGCTACTGCACTCAGGGTAGTGGAGAATGAAAAAGACCTATGGGTAATTGTGCAATCAGATATGAAATTCTCTGAACAGTGCAGGCATTCTTACCTAGAAAGGCTTCAGTTCTGCAAATTGCAGCTTCTGTAGACTAAGCATCTGCAGGGTGACCTGGTTGAGGCATTTAAGGCCTTGAATGGATTGAGTAAGCTGAATGTGAATGGTAATCTTCCTCTTGCTGAGACTGCAAACATGAGGGGACATAAATTTAAGTTGAGAAAGAATTCTGCACCACCAACAGATGGTACAGGCTTCCATCTGTTGTTGTGATAGTGGAGGGTTTAAATAAAATCAAGGAAGAACTAGACAAATTCTTTGAGGGCACGGATGGGTGAACTGTTTTTTTTTTTGTTTTTTTTTTGCTGATGCTATATAAACTTGCTTTTTTGCATCATTTGCCATTACTACTACTACTAATTTTCCATCAGTCTGAAATCAATTAATAAACTATATTCTTCATTATTTTCTTGTAGTTAGGACTTATGTTATCACTGTCAACCTCGGGTCAAAGTTTTCTCCAAGGTATAGTGAATGTTGAATTTGGAATTTCTTTCCGTGCTGTGGTGCTGTATATTGCAAACAAGTCTTTGATGATGATGACTTTTAATGATTCTGTAATATGCATTGTTTATTTTTTTCCAAAACTGAATTCAAAAGCTTTTGCCTGTGTTATCTCTTTAGGCATTCAAGAGGCTAGACTGAGGATGTTATATTTGGCAGTAAAAACATCTATGTCTCCTTCTTCCAGTTTCTCACAATTCAGATGTAAAGGAGTGTTATCCAGAAACAGAATAGCCTTATCAAGTAATTTTTCTTCAAGTGTTTCTTTACAGAAGATAATACAAATGCATGTTTGTTTGTTTGTTTGTTATTTGGTTTTAAGGAGCATTAGCAACTAAGGCCATATTGCTCCAGGGATATGCGGTGGTCATTCCCTGACCTTTCCGCATCCTCTGTATTTGGTGGTCAAGGGCTGGAACCGAGATCTAATCAAGAAGCGTGTGCTACGCACTGCTGCTCCTGCCCACCTGGCTACAGAGGCGCCACAAATGCATGAAAAAAACCATTCTGCGAATAATGCAAAGTCCATCCATACTGATTTTTGTGAGTAGTAGTAAACTTGTAATATGAACAACTTATATTTTTTAAAATCTCTAGGATTAGTTCATTTATCAACAACAAAAAGTGACAATTTGCAAGTCTGAGAACTTGCACTTCTGCAAGTTCTCATTCTCCCTTTGGATTTTTTGTATCCTGGTGCAGAAGACACTCTGCTTTTATTGCCATCATTTTTTAAGGTAATATCTTACAACTTAGACCTACTTGACATATACTGTCAAGTTGTTCTCAGGTCGATTTTTCTGTTAATAAATGACCTTAAATCTGTAAATTTTTGAGCAGCAGATTGATCCTCCTGGAAAATACTCAATACATTAATACTGTGACATTTTTTCTAATGTCCAAGCCATCTGTCAATTTTTCTCATTTCTAGTATGGGTTTTTTGAAAGTTATGCATACTAAGTATTCAGAGTATTATGTAGGTATTTTATAACTTGACAGGTTCAGATGAGCCAACAGCATAATTTAATTCAGTCATGCAATCAGAGACAAAATTTTAATTTTGTCAATGAAAATTTAGGGAGAGCTTTAAATTGCATAATAAAATAAGTGTGCTTTTTTGCTAACTAAATTATCTAAAATTAATATTGGAAATCACACTTGAATATATTTTATTATAACAAAGTAGTTAATCTCTACAGTGATAGCTACCAACATTAAACCAAAACATGAACTCATGCTGGTGAAAAGGTGTGGTGGGTAGCATGCTTTGCTAAGAAATAAAGGCTGTGGATTAAAATCTCATGTTTAATATGAATGTTTCATAACGAGCCATGAAAATGGCTCAGTATGAAATTTTAGATGTCACTGATTAATTCACCTTAATAAAAGCAGCACTTGCATCCATTTTGTTGTAATAGGGTTTTAGGAGCATGAGCAACTAAGGCCATATGCTCCATGTAAGCTGTCTGTAAATTGCATGTGTTCTAAGGTAAATTTTCTGTTTGCTGGATGAAAAATCGAGTTTCCAGGAGAAAAACCATGCTACTCTCGTCTGAGACGTGTTGCAGGCACATTGTAAAAAGGCTCATAAAAATTACTCACATCAGTGGAACTCAAACTCTGGTCTATTCTACCCAGTGTGGGGAAACTGCTGATCCTGCCAACTATGTTACCCACAAGAGCTATACCATTTTCTATATAGTTCTACTGTGAAAAACAAAGTTTGCATCAGAAGCAAAATAATATACATATTTTTTAATATTCTACTGATTTATCATACAACAGCATTACTAAATACGCTTCAGGATGTTGTTTTCTGATGGAATAGATGGTTATTTGGAAGTTTTTCTGGCTCATTGACTACTTGGGTCACAGTTTGTCAGTTCATATGATTAATCGCATATTATTAGTGATGACAAACAACACAAGAAAGCAAGCTTATGCAGCAGCAGCCAAAAAAAACAAAACAAAAAACCACTTTCCATACTACTTGTCCATCTCATCTAACAGTTTCTCTAGTTCTTCCATGAATCTATTCAAACTACCTTAATCAACAACACTGCATGGAAGTTTGTTCCAACAATCAGCTACCCCTGGCTGAAGACAAACTTCCACACAGCTATCCTTATTTGAATATATGTCCTCTCATGTGTGTAGTCTGAGCAAGAGGAAGGGTTCCATCAACAATGAGCTTACTCTATCCATTCAAAGCCTTAAACACCTCAATCAGATCTCCTTGCAGGTGCCTAATTTTCAGATGCTGCAATTAACAGAACTGAAGCCCTTCCTGGTAATAAACCCTTTTGTTCCTCCTCACTAATCTTGCTGCTCTTTTCTGAACCCATTCCAACAGATCCACATCCTTCCTACAATAAGACTTCCAAACCTGTACGCAGTATTCAATATGTGGCCTAACTCTTGCCTTATACAAGGGGATAATCACCTCCTTATCCCTGCTGGCAAAATGCCTGTATATCATTGGCAAAATCCTGCAGAACTTCATACCTGGCTGCACAATTACTCTGGGTCTTTTTCATTCTCCCACTACCTTGAATGTGGTATCACACAGTTGGAACATTAATCTGGGATTATCCATGGTTGCAGTATCTTATATTTGTCAATATTAAACTTCAATTTCCACTTTTCAGCCTATCTGCCTAATTTTTCTAGACCTTGTTGTAGCACACACCCCAATTACTGTCACCATTTATAGCTAACCTTTGGTTATAAATGGTACCAAAACTGGGTATCATAAATTCAAATCACAAGGAAAGAGGCTTAGAATGGACTGTAGGAAGTTTTCTTTCAGTCAGAAAGTTGCTTCCATAGGTGTCTGAGTCCAGCAGTTTGTGGGAGAAATTCAAAGGTCACCTGGATAGATGACTATCTACGTGAGGAGATGGTCACAAAGGTAGATTTTGCTTTTTTTTTTTTGTTCTTTTGGCTGTTATTTGTTATTTTGAGTTTGTTATTTTTATTTTATTTTATTCCTTTATTAAAGCCACATTCAACTATTTTATATTTTATTATTATCACTTAAATTATATAAACCCCTCTAACTTACCTGTACCAGGGTACTTTACTTTATTTTATGGCAATAAATAATTTTATCTATAAATTATTCTAACGTTTTTACTCACAGATTGTACTAATTATTCTAACACAACATACACAAAAAAAGTAAATTCCAGCAGTTGCATAAGACTATTTGGTAGGCTCCCTCTCATCATCACATACTAAAACACTCATATAACAGTTATTGTTTAACATTTTTTACTTAAGAAATATTGAACAATTACTGTTAATACTGTCGTGGAAGGCTTCTAGTTACTATCACGAATAAAATAAATAGCAAGGCTTCCTTAATGTGAGTTATTTACATCAAAGAAGCCTTGTTATTTATTTTAATTCCACTTGTTTCATTTCTCTAATTGTTTCACTTCTCTAATGAAATCTTAGATTTTTTTTATACACCTTTTATCATCACTTCAGTAGGTTTTCTTACATTCATATGTGAACATATAAGTTTACCTATTCCAACATATTTTCAAGAGAAAACTGTTGAGAGAAAGTATTCACATACAGTTGGACCTCTATATAACAAAACAGATCGTTCCCTTGAAAAAATTAGTTAAACATAAATTTCGTTATAAAGAAATATGAAATTTTCAACAATGAAAAATACTGTAATTTAACGTTCAGAAATAAGTATAGTAAAATATGGAAAATAATTCAGAAATAAGTGGGAATGAATAAATTTTCTAACATTTTAAAACAATTAATTTATTAATACAGCAATACCCCACATAGCACTGATAATTGGTACCGAAACTATTCCAAGTTATGTGAAACCGTGCTGATTGAGTTATAATTATAATGGGTTTTAATTGAATGCGTACCAGAGAAACAGTCTACAAATTATAATAAATCTATATATGATTTGCACTTGATAGCCGATTAAAAGGATTTGAAATAAAAAATATTGCAAAAATATCATGAGAGATGAGAAAAAAAAGCTTGGTTTATTTAGGTATTTCAATAATGAAGTCTGGTGAAGTCCTTCTTTTTCTTGGCGCCTCCGTAGCCAGGTGGGAAGGAGCAGCAGTGCATAGCACACGCTTCTTGATTAGACCGGGGTTCGAGCCCGTCACCACCAAATACGGAGGATGCGGAAAGATCAGGGAATGACCACCGCATATCCCGGAGCAATATGGCCTTAGTTGCTAATGCTCCTAAAAAAAAAAAAAAACCAAAAACCTTCTTTTTCTCGGTGTGCAAGTGTTAGTAGCATTGAATCCCATCTTGTAAAATTTGCCATATCTTGATATGGAAAATTTTACAAGATGGGATTCAATTTACATTAAACATTAAACATTCGGATCTCCATTCAGAATCGCCTCACAGGCCATATCAACCCCCCAAAAAACTCTCCATTTCTTCTGTTGAAAATTATTTTGGTGCCACTTCAGAATTGTTTTCCTCTTCTTCATATGCAGTTTGCCTGTCAATTTCAAGGAGAGTTGCATCATCTAAGTTATTTGCATGTGAGTCAATGCAGTCACGTACATTGGCAGTGTTCAAAGTTTCGAATCCAAAATCTTTTCCGATTTTCACAATGTCTTCAGCAATTGTCTGAACTTAGGATTCAAAACCAGTGAAATCATTTGTCAAATGGGGCAAAACATGCTGCCAAACAGAATGCATGTTGTTATTATTATTAGCCATATGGTGCAAGGAAGCCTGAGGCTTATGCTGCACCAACCAAAAAAAAAATTTTCTGAATGACCCCAAGAGAGAGAGGGGGGGGATCACCAAAAAAGAGAAAAATAATGATATCCAGCTCAGGATCCTGACCGTTGGCAGTGATATCTAGCAAAGATTCAGATATATTTTCAATCATATTTAAAGGGGTAAAAAATAAATTGTGAAATGAAAAGTTTGAAAAGCTATTGTGTTGTCTCGTCAGGATGGAATTAAGAATACTGAACACTGTCGCATGTTGCTGCTGACTGCCTGAGGGGAGTTACTGGCACATGTGCATGTGAGACAATAGAGTGGCACTGCAGCATATGTACACGTACCTAGGCTATGACAATGCAGCATATATGTAGACTACGTGTCTAGGCTATTATATTGAATGAGTTTTAATATGTACAGTAAATTTTTGACTTAAACTTAATTGAAAACCATGCTGTTTGAAGCCATGCTAAGTGAGGTATTGCTGTACATACATATTAAGAAATGACTACTTGCATGATGCACACAATATATTAGTACACTTTTAAGAATTATGTTGTAAAATATTTGAGTAGTTTTTGTTGTTGTACACTGGATTCTACTGTACACCATTCACAAAAATGTTCACATTTGTTAATATATTTTCTGTTACATTTTGTTCCCAGCGGAGGCCTCGACACAGTTTCAAATGCTGCCAACATTTCTTGTTTGGAAAGTTTAATATTGCTCTCATTTTCATCCAATTCAAAGTCAATATTGTCACTAGTTCTTTAAATACTCTCCATAACATTGGAGTCACTTGGATAATCGGCTACTATGACATCATTATCAACTCCTAAAAATTTGCCAGCCAAATTTCTCCACTAATCAAACCCTCACTTGGAACTCTTCCCAAGATTGTTCAATGTCTTGTAGTAGTTCATCCCTCTCATCGCTGTTAATTAGCATTTTAGCAAAAACTGCTTTTGTGAAAAAATTCTTAATCATTGTTTCCATCACATCTTGACTCCACACTTTCGCCAACTCTGATATGCACATCCACAAATCTATAACAGAATCTATAGGTTCGTTAGTTTCTATTTTCAGAATAATTTTTTTCAGTATGTACCTTCAGTAGTGTATTTTCACATTCTTGATAATGCCTTGGTCTATTGGCTACAGTTTAGACAAGGTATACAGGGGGGAAGAAAATGAGCTTCACACTTGTAAATTTTGAAATTATCAAGTGAAGGTGGGCAGGGCAGTTGTCAACAATCAATGCGATTTTTCTGTTTTCTTTCATCATCTTTCTTTCGAAATTTAAAATCCACTGCTCAAAACTTTCACTTGTCATCCAAGATTTTTTTGCTGTAATCCAACTCTAATGACTTTATTTCTTTGCAACATCGGGGTTGTTTACTTTTGCCTACTACCAAAAGCTTCAGTTTTTCATTACCAGCCACATTTGCACCAACTAAGACTGTAATTCACTCCTTACCATTTTTCCACCTAAACATTTATAACCTTTAAAAGTCAATGTCTTGTTTGGCAAACATTTAAAAAATAGACATGTTTCCTCAACGTTGAATGTGTCTGATGAATTCATCAATGTCTTTGGGCTCGTAGTCCTCCATAATTTTTTTCAAAACTGTTTCTTTTTTCAATAAGAAGGGTATAGTCTTCTTCAATTGAACTCCACTTTCATCAGAAATAACTTTTTTGAGTAAGCTCTTTAAATTTGTCCAACCACCAGAACTGGCTCAGAATGTTTTTTTATGCCCCAGATAAGATGAATACTCCATAGCCTTTTCTTTTATTAATGGCCCTCATATTGGCACATTTTGGTCTCGAATCAACTTCATTCACTTGAAAACTGCTTCATCTACATCTTCACACAGGCATAATTTCGCACGCTTCCGAACGGGTCCCGTTTCCTCAAACAGTTTGAAAATTGAAACACTGTTTTTCAGAATGGTTAACACACCAAGAATACCAAATTTTAAAGCAATTTCTTTTTTTTTTTTTTTTTTTAAATGCCCCAATCTACGCTATTAAG
The DNA here is from genome assembly GCF_048544385.1 of Mastigoproctus giganteus. Lineage (NCBI taxonomy): Eukaryota > Metazoa > Arthropoda > Arachnida > Uropygi > Thelyphonidae > Mastigoproctus > Mastigoproctus giganteus. The sequence goes on along the minus strand of NC_143584.1, from coordinate 183,102,532 downwards.
CACTTCCACTTTCTTACACTACACTCAAAGATTTGCTCTTAGACACTATAAGGTTATTGTACAGCAGCTAAAACAAAACTGATTTAGGGACCACTTGTACCTATCATGTAAACAGAGACAGGTGAAATTTAGTGAAAGTGTAGATGACTCATTTCTGCAAAACAACAGATGAATTTCTGGTATAAAGGAAAATCACTCTATTCTAATTCTTTAATAGGATGCTTACAGTAGAAAACAGGTTGATCAGAGCCAATGTCTGCATTGGGAATATGCTTTAATCTTTGCCAATGGCTATGGATACAGATAACAGTTGACTAGCGCAACTTCTCGGTACAGTAGTGGCGGTTGTATAGGTTTTACTTCTCCTTCTTAGCTATCGCTGTCCCACTGCTGGGCAAAGGCATCTCCTAAAACCTTCCATCTTTTTCCCATGCCGTGGTTGGCCAGTTTCCTCCTGCAGTGTTTTACGGGCGCCACTAAATTGTAGAATGTTTTAGCTCTTAATTCGTGGAATTAATCCTTTAGCCTTAAAAGCTAAAGGGATTAATTCTTAATCCTTTTAGCTCTTAATTCATGTTTTCTACAGCATCAGCTTTATTGCTTAAAGGCCAGAGGTGTGAACAATGCATACATAGGTCTCTTGAAATTGGTGCTTGCTATATGGAAATTTTCTTTGTTATACGAAAACTATTTTCATTGTAATGACCAAGGGGAAATCAAAAATGTTCACTATATAGATAAATTCACTATATGGAAGTTTGTTAAAGAGAGGTGCTACTGTATGTTGTATTATGGAGTCGATGCTATTGAGACGTAGACAAAAAAAAAAAAGAAAAAAATGTTTCAGACATTACCACAAAGAAGGAAGGTGTGAATTATTTTCTAAAAACCCCTTATCTGCAAAACGCGTTTCAACTTTATCTTACTGGGTAGGCAATAGCTGCATTATTAACTAAGACATCTAATCCTCCATGTTCCTGCTGAAGAAATTTCTTAAATTTTTGAATACTCTCCAAGTTATCGATATCCAGTTGGTGAAATTTAGGACTTAGCCCAAATTTCTGAAGTTCATCAACAGCTTTTTTACCTCTTGTTTCATCTCTAGCTATAAATAAATAAATAAATCATAATTACTTTTAGTATATAATATTTGAAAAGAAATTTAAATAAACATTAAAACAAAATGAATTTGCAATTTAATGGATAAACTTTTATACACTTCAGAAACATTGCAAAATCTAAATGATTCCAAAATTAACAAATACTGATTAGATAAAAAATGTAATAACACTATTTTCAGTTTTATACAAATTTAATGAATACAATGAATGAATTTTTAAATGGTCATTAATTATGCACATATTTTGACTGTATAAAAACTCTTTCCAGCTTTATTTCGAATAGGGTGTGCCAACAATGATTTGAAATAAATTTGCAATAAAAATTAAAATTTTAAAAGTTAAAAACTTATCTCACACAGGACATTTAACCTCAAAACTTAAGTATGGGGGTTAGTGAGTGTTGGGGAGGGGAGAAAGAGGATGCTTTGTACTCAAGCCCCCCCAAAAAGGGACACTCAAATCCAACCATGCAACCAGTTTCCAATATACTACTTCATGGTCCTAGAAACAGCAAAGAAAAAACTAGAACTCTGCAACCTTCTGTCCTGAATTAGCCTATAGTGAAAATAAAGCTTGAAATATAGCATATATAAAGCACTAATTGTGTTACACTAGAGTAGAAATAATTTAAAAGAAAACTTAAGGCTATATAGAAAATCACGGGTGAATTTTAATGAGAGAAATAAAAGCCGTTATATAAAGTGAATTGAGTCAGAGTGAGGGCAGAGGGGAATTTATTAACCTGATGTTTTGAGAGCTGCCTTACTACTTTCTTCTGAGGCTAAGAAATCTACAGTAGGCCTACCAGACAGATGATGTATGTGCTATAGTACTCAGCCATCCCTCAGGACTATAGCACACACTTCAGCAGTTTCGACTGCAAAGGGAAACCTTGTCTGACTAATCTGGTTAATTATCATGATAATATCACAAAATAGTTGTATACAAAAAATAATTTTGACATTTATATACCTGGATTTTAGTAAAGCTTTTTGATACAGTTCCACATCAGAGGTTATCGTATAAACTGAACAATTTGGGATTACAGAGGAAATCCTTAGGTCAGGTGGATAGGGTTATGGAAATGCATTTAATGGACAGCACCAGGAAATCCTGGTAGCACAGCTGACAAAACCATAAGCAAATAAACAAAGCATTACGGGAATGTTACTTCACTGAAAAGTAAAAAAATACAGGGGAGACAAATTCAAAAAAACAGTCACAATACCAACATATGGAATAAAGAACTTTGTTATATTCTATTTATTCAATCAATTTTTATGAGGGGGATCTCTGCTTCAAAAAAATTACTTTAGAAAACTCAGATGTGCTTATTGTGTGTGGTTTACCCCACGTGTATATAAATGCCTCCAATATTTTTCAATTAAGTAGATAGGGAAAACAGATGGAAAATGATTTACAATGAGCAAATTCTGTTGCTTTTGCTGTGGAAATGGTTAAACTTGGTTTGATTACTGTAATTATTTTTTTTTAATTTTTGTTTTTGTAATACAATCCCTGTTGCATTCACCTAAGTTTAATATTTATCTGTATTTTTAAAAATACATTTGTTTCTATAAAAGGAAACCTCATACCTTTACGTAGGAACAGAATTCTCTCAACACTCACGTTATAAGGATTATGTAATTATATAGTTATACGAATAAACGTCCCATATTTAATATTAAATAAAATCAATTACTATAATTACATTAAAATTATATAAATAAATACTTATTAAAAGATTGTGATGCATTCAATTCCCATCCCCAACATAATGCTTCAGGAAAAGCCAGAAGTTGACAGCCATCAATACCCACAAAAACCAAAACAATACCGCATGCCGACATTAGAACTGAAAACAATTGTTTAATTTATCCTTAAGGAACATAGGTTAAAATATCTAAAATATAAAAATTGTCTAAACTTCTTATAAGGGACCAAACTTATTTGGATACACCCATGCTCACAAGAAGTAGTGTTTTTTGTGAATGATATTTACGAGATTATTTTTACTAAACCAATGTGTGAATTACCATTCACAAATGTGCATGAAAGTCCACGAGTCCGAAATGGTATAAGGCCTACAAACATTTATGGAATTTGCCTTTAACCTAATTTCAAGAGTTTCAGAAATCAGTAATTTAATATATTCATGTTGCATAGTTAAAACTTTTGCTTCATTAAAAAGAAAAACATGGTTATCATTGATAGCATGGAAAGCAAGTTCCGAGGCACATGTCCTTTTTGTCCTAACTGATGCCGCATGTTGTTGTATTCTCAATAAAAGATAATTCTGTGTCAAACCAATATACGAGGAATTACATTCGTCGTAAGTAATATTATAAACTACATTGTGTGAATCCATGGTTGAAACGGAGTCCACTGCTCTATGCTTCAAAACAACGTGGAATTTACTAATCGGTTGGGCCACTATATTAAATTCTGTGTTTTTAGATACAGGGTGTCCAAAAAATAATGGTGGGGTTTTGTACTAATATTATGTGACACATAGCCATGGCTGGAAAGGTGTTCAAATGAAGTCAATAGGGCAACAAGTTTGTGGAAGGTGCCATATTGCACATGCAGGCAGTCAGCAGTGCACACAGCGAGGTGCGCTCTATAACAGCTGTTCAGTGGGACAGTCAGCGGTATATCAGTTAGTCTGGCAATGACTACCATGCAAGAGAAAGTTGTGTGTGTTTTGTGGTTGGTGGAATGCCAATCCGTAATAGAGGTTCAACGGCGTTTCAGACGAGAATATCACAAGGATCCACCACATGAGAACAATATCTGCTGATGGTTTAAACAGTTTAAGGAGACAGGCAGTATTGAGAAACGTAAACAACCAGGAAGACCACGGACATCAGATGATAATGTGGAAGCAATATGGCAGTCCTGCTTTCAAAGTCCGCAGAAGTCCATTCGCCGGCAAAGTCGACAATTCTGTCTGCTGAAATCGACTGTGCACGACATCATGCAGAAAAGGCTAAAGCTTTTTCCTTACAAAATTCAACTCCTGCATGCAATCTACCCCAATGAAAAGCCGAGAAGAGTGGAATTCGCTGTCACCATGCTGCAGAGATGCAACGACGAGCCAGGATTTTTAAATTGCATCGTATTCTCGGATGAGTCTATATTCTTTATCAGCAGGGGGTGTAAATCATCACAACTGCCGGATATGGGCAACTGAAAATCCTACCGTGATACACGAGCACATCAGAGACTCTCTGAAGGTCAACATTTGGTGCAGTTTAATACACAATAGGATTTTTGGACCCTTTTTCTTTACAGAATGTACTGTCAATGGCAGCGTATCTAGACATGCTGGAGCTTTTTTTTTTCTCTCCCCAAATCGAGAACATGGATGAATCTGATCTCATCATCTTTGAACAGGATGGAGCACCACCACCACACTTTGCAACGATTGTGCCTGATGTGTTAAACGTTCGTTTTTCGAGGACAGTGGATTGGATGAAATGGACCCATTCCTTGGCCACCACAGCAGCCCAGACCTTACTCCATTGGATTTTTTTCTTTGGGGTCATGTGAAAACACTGGTTTACAGTGAAAAGATTCAGAATATTGTCCATCTGAAGGAAAGAATCACTGAAGCAATTGCAAGCATTACTCCGGACTTTCTTATTCGAGCGTGGACCGAGATTATGTGTGCTGTGCTGTGCTGTTAATGGTGCACACAGAGAAACATTGTAATGATTTTAAGAATCTATGTTACCTATTAACTGTAATAAAAATATTTCACAGCATATTGTGTAACGTTTATTACCACATAAACCAACACCAATCCCATCATTATTTTTCGGACATCCTATATATTAACAAATTGTTTGTACCAATACTGTATATATGGAACTTTAATAAAATATTTCTTTTCAGATTTCTGTTCATTATACCAGTCTCTAGTTTATGTTTTGCTTGTTGTCTTATTTTCATGATGGTACCAAATGTGTGACCCCTATTTAAAAATCTTTTAGCAAGTTCCATAAGTTCATCTAGTAATATCTCCTGAGTAGAGCTATATTTATATGCGTTATAAAATTGATTAAAATAATACTCTGTTTATATGTGAACGGATGATAGCTAGAACAGTGTAAGAATTTACCAGTATTTCTCGGTTTCCTAAAAATTTTAAAATGAATATTCTCGTTAACTCTAGTTAAAGTAAAATTTAGGAAGTTTTTTTTCTGTGGCTTTTCCATTTCTAAAGTAAAATTAAGTCTGGTATGTATCTTATTTAATAAATCCAAAACCTTATTTACTATATCGATAATCCTTCATAATGATTAAAATGCCATCCCAGTATCTACCATAAAATGTTAGATTTGGAAGAACCAGTCTTAAATATAACTGTTCAATTTTAACAAGATAAATTTTGGCAACTAGTCTGCTCGGGCTAAGACTCATCGGTAATCCAAATATTTGTCTATAAATTTTGGACTGAAAATGAATATCATTAGCTTGAACAAGAAACTTGATTACATGAAATATTTCAGTTTTTAGTAAATTAGACTTATTTAAAATTACGGAATCATCATTAATTAGATCTCACATTGTGTCTAATGCATACTCAACATGTACATCATGTACAAAGAAATTACATCTAGGGAAAATAATTTATCATCTGTATTTAACTTTTTCTCTTTTAACTGATTGAACAACATATCCGAATTCTTTATACTAAATGCTGGTATCTGACGTAAAGGTTTAATGATCCCATATAAATATGTGGCAAGTGATGAAAAAGCTGAGTTTTTATAAGAGACAAAGGGTCTAATTGGATGTCCTATTTTGTGCAACTTTACCTGCCCAAAAAGAATGGGTATGTTATTAGTTCTAGCTTTTAAATTTTTTAACAGCAGTGCTATCAAAATATAATCTTTTTTCTTGTATCCAGTTAACATTTTATTAAACTGTTTAATTAAGTCATCAAACGTTGTTTTTTCTACCAATTGGTAAGTGGAACTATCGGATACAATATTCATGAGTTTGTCTATGTAATCACCTTTATTTAAAACAACTACCGTATCACCTTTATCTGCTTTCTGTATAATTATATTGTTATTCTCTTAATTTCCGTAGACGGATACTCTCTTCTTTAGATAATTTAGGTATATAAGAGTCCCTAGATTGATTAATAACCCCATTAATCTGCTGTATTAGGCTCTCCCTATGTTTTGCATTTCTTAACCCATATTCAAATTCAATAACTGTTTGTTTCATGGGGAGTCTTCTAGGTGGTAAATTATAATTAAGCCCTTACTTAAAAGATTTATCTGAGGTGCAGACAAATCATATGAAGATAAATTAATAATATTGTGGTCAGTAATGTTATCTTGTTTGTGAACCTCTTTAAATTTAGTAGTATTATCTTGTGTCACTATATCCGAAAATATCTGTCGTGTATTATTGGTGTAACCTACCACCCCTTCAACTTGCCTCATTCCCCTACTTTTAGCAAAACCTGCTCATGACGTAGTCTCATTAATGTATCTGTTTTTCAAAAGGAGTAAGAAGTGTATTTTGTTAGTGTGTCTGGTATTTATTTCATTAGAAAGTGCTTACTTCCTAATTTCAGTGACTGATTTTAAATGACCCCAATCATTACCACGTAGGTACCTCTTTACCTTATTGCTCTTAAAAAACTACAAAGTAGTTGTTGTAGGCATCATTTGCTTTTTCTCATATTGTGCTCTGCCTTCACAACGAGTTGCCATGATATTGCACTACTTCGAATAAATAACGCTTCACTAATAGAGAAGACTATTGTTATTTATTCTCGGTTGAGTACCACCACCCAGACAGCACTGTTTCACGGCTATTGGCCGATCATCGGTGGGTGGGCAGGTACCCTGGTATTGCAGACATGACGACCCAGTTGTGAAGATAATCACACAATATGAGAGATGCCAAGAGGTGTGGATGTGAATATTTTAAATAAATAAATGCACAAGGCATAATACTTTAAGAGTTTGGTATCTATATAATATCGGTGTTTAGATACACCATAGATGATCGGCCAATAGCCGTGAAACAGTGCTGTCTGGGTGGTGGTACTCAACCGAGAATAAATAACAATAGTCTTCTCTATTAGTGAAGCGTTATTTATTCGAAGTAGTGCAATATCATGGCAACTCGTTGTGAAGGCAGAGCACAATATGAGAAAAAGCAAATGATGCCTACAACAACTACTTTGTAGTTTTTTAAGAGTTATCTATGGTGTATCTAAACACCGATATTATATAGATACCAAACTCTTAAAGTATTATGCCTTGTGCATTTATTTATTTAAAATATTACCTTATTGTGTAAGCATTGTAATTGTCTAAAATATATCTTTTCTTTTTACCAACCCTAAATTCTAAGGTCATCCTAACAATTTTTTGTGAGACCGTAAAAGATAATTTCTTTATACCCGAAATCCTCTGTCTTAGGGACACTCTTGCAAATTTTGGTATTAAGTTTTCATTTAAGCAATATTTTAAAATTTTAATGTGAAATTTCTGTGCTTCATATTGCAATATAACATCAAGTATGTTTGGACTAAGTTGTATAAATAATCTCTCCTGTTATCACAATGAAATTATGCCTTAAAAGAACGTATTAACAAGTGATATTTAAGTATGAATAAAGTGTATCATGTGAGGGAGAAAAACGAATGATAAGTCAAACAATAAGATATTTTAGTCAATTACAATGCTTGTGCAATACAATAAAGAGGTACCTACATGGCAACGATTGGGGTAATTTAAAATCAGTTATTGAAATTAAGAAGCAAGCACTTTCTAATGAAATAAATACAGAATAACAATATAATTATACAGAAAGCAGATACAAGTGATAAGGTACTTGTTTTAAATAAAGGTGATTACATAAACAAACTCATGAATATTATATCCGATAGTTCCACTTACCAATTGGTAGAAAAAACAATGTTTGACGACTTAATTAAACAGTTTAATAAAATGTTAACTGAATACAGGAAAAAATATTATATTTCGATGGCACTGTTAAAAAATTTCAAAGCTAGAACTAATAATGTACCCACTCTTTTTGGGCAGGTAAAGTGCACAAAATAGAACATCCAATTAGACCCATTGTCTCTTATAAAAACTGTTCCATGGGCTCTCTGTTATAATGTGTGCGTGCTGGTAAACTTTCACCGCTATCTATACGTCTTGCAAGCCTACAACACACTAAAATAATCATCCAGAGAGTCCGGGTTAATTATGATTGTCTACTAGTTTAGATTAGGACATATCTCATGTATTCTTCAGCTTTACTCTGAGATGTGTAGAATAAAACTGGCAACATCGGGAGGCGCTGTGTTCTCCCCTCTGACCCTCTATTTAAATAACAGAGCCTGGAAGTGGCTGCAATGATGATTCTTTTTAGTTCTAATTCAGTGGTTCGTGTGTAGCCAGAGAATGTCATGAGGCAAGGTTAACAAACAAATATGGTTTATTACATACCACATTTTACATATAAAAACATTACATATAAAAGTAAATTAAATATAGCATAGTGTAATTATGCAATTGCTCTACTGTTATGATATGTTATGGGGAATTGTAGGTACATTAATCTGTGTGTCGTCATGTAGTCCAGACGAACAGCATTTCCTTTCCTTTGGACAATGGCATAGACATTCGTCTATCTCAGAGTTTATATAAGGAAAGCAGTTATTGGGTCAGATTATAGTAAACAACATAGTATTACTTTAAAGTTAAAACATATCAAAGATACATCTTTAAAAGTTATTTCTAGGAGAAGAAAGATGGGTGTATCCTGTGTGATAATTCTAAAGGGAAATATAACTCTCTAGTGGTTCATTTTATGCAATTCTATTTGTTAAGACATGGATAAACTTACTGAAATGCTTCAGAGCACGTCTGGGCGTGAGTTCTATCATCTCTGGGATCATCGAGAGACCAAAACTTCTTCTAATGCTTCAATGGCCAAAAATCAGGACTTCAATAACGATAACTTTGACGACAACCTCTGACGAACAACAACGCCCTTCTTTTTTCTGTTCTCTATATATATATAAGTTTGACCCCTTTTTGCTTTCCCTCGCTTATGCAGGTGTTCATTTTGTCGGATAGAAAAAGGTTTGTGCCTGACATCTTTAGGGCCTGACTCAACCAGAGACGATATTTATGAAGGGGTAAGGAGAGCTTCGCATATTCGTGTAGGGTTGCTTCAGGAGGTGTTTTATGTGAGTCTCCACATTACCAAACATTCTGCTGATATGTGATTCAGCCAACATCAAAAGTATGACTCTTGCGGGGTGACTTTTCTCCCTAAAAGTGCAGGACACTGCTCTGGCCGAATTAATGACCTTTCGCCGCTAGCACCTAACGGGGCGATAATATTTCACGGGTGCGGCGTCACCTGCATGCTAAAGGGAGAGAGTGACGCGGTCCTCTCTGATGGGGGGGGGAGAAAGTTGTTTTACTTATACAGGCCGTGGAAAAAGTATTGGGGGTTTTGAAGCAAAAATTGCATATTAAAAATAAGTCCAAGGGGTAAAATGAAGGCATTTTACAAAACTCAGCTTTTTCATCACTCACGGCATTTATATGGGATCATTAAACCTTTACATCAGACACTAGCATTTAGTATAAAGAATTTAGATATGTTGTTTAAGCAGTTAAAAGAGAAAAAGTTAAATACAGATGATAAATTATTTTCCTAGGTGTAGTTTCTTTGTACACGAATGTACATGTTGAGTATGCATTAGACACAATGTGGGATCTAATTAATGATGATTCCGTAATTTTAAATAACTCTAATTTACCAAAAACAGAAATATTTCATCTAATCAAGTTTCTTGTTCAAGCTTATTATATACATTTTCAATCCAAAATTTATAGACAAATATTTGGATTACCGACAGGTCTTAGCCTGAGCAGACTAGTTGCCAAAATTTATCTTAATAAAATTGAACAGTTATATTTAAGACCATTTCTTCCAAGTCTAACATTTTATGGTAGATACTTGGATGATATTTTAATCATTACGAAAGATTATCGATATAGTAAAAAAGGTTTTGGATTTATTAAATAAGATGCATACCAAACTTAATTTTACTTTAGAAATAGAAAAGCCACGGAAAAAAAGCTATGAACTTCCTAAATTTTACTTTAACTAGAGTTAATGAGAATATACATTTTAAAATTTATAGGAAACTGACAAATTTACCAAAATTTGTCAGTTTCCTATAAATTTTCTAGCTATTCTAGCTATCATCCGTTCACATATAAACAGATTATTATTTTTAATCAATTTTGGCATTAGCACATGATGCAAGAAAGTAAGCTTATATAGCATCAGCCAAAAAAAAAAAAAAAAAAACACACACACCCCCTTTTCATTTAACTCATTCACCCGCTCCAAATGTTTGTCTAGTTCTGCCTTAAATCTGTTTAAGCTATCAACTTCTATGACAGATGGAAGTTTGTTCCAGCAATCAACCTCCCACTGGCTAAAGGCAAACTTCTGCACATCTATCCTACAACTGTCTTTCCTCAGTTTGAATTTATGCCCTCTCAGATGATTATTCTGAGAAAGAGGAAGAATCCCATCAGCAATGAGCATGCTCAAACCATTCAAGGCCTTATTCACCTCAATCAGATCACCTCGCAGGTGCCTAGTCTCCAGACACTGTAATTTTCAAAACTTAAGCCTTTCTTCGTAAGAGCAACCCTTTGTTCCATTCACTAATCTTGTTGCCCTTCTCTGTACTCGTTCCAGCAGCTCTACATCCTTCTTAAAATGAGGCTTCCAGACCTGTATACAGTACCCAAGGTGTGGCATGACCATTGCCTTATACAAGGGGATAATCACCTCTTATCCATGCTAGAAAAATTCCTGTTTATCATTGAGAAGACACCATGAGCTACTCTTGCAGACTGTCTGCATTGCTCAGAAAACTTCATATCTGCCTGCACAATTACCTCCAGGTCCTTTTCACTCTCTACCTCTGTCAGTATAGTACCACACAGTTGATATATTACTTTGGGGTTACTGCTTTCCATATGCAGTACTTCACATTTGTCAATGTTAAACTTCAGTTGCCACCTCTCAGCCCATCCACTCAACTTTTCTAGATCCTGTTGCAGCAGCGTACTGTCATTAGTGTCATTAACAACCCTGCTGACCTTCGTATCGTCTGCAAACCTGGACATTAAGCCTGATATACCATCATCAATATCATTAATGAATACAGAAAACAACAATGGACCCAACATTGAACCCTGGGGAACTCCACTAATAACATTAGTCCACGATGAGCAGTGTCCATTGATTACCACTCTCTGTCTTCTCCCACTCAACCATTCCTGTATCCATAGCAGCAATTTGCCTCCAATGCCACACTGCTCCAATTTGTGCAGCAGTATTCCATGTGCAACAGTATCAAAAGCCTTTCTAAGATCTAAATATATGATATCAAAGTTATTCTTTGCATCCAGTTCCTTTGTGACTACATCATAGTATTCAATGAAACTGGTCAGACAAGACTTCCGCTAAACAAATCCATGCTGTGTCCGAGCTATAACTGAAGTCTTGTCTAGATGATCCTGCAATGCTTCTTTAACCAGTGCCTCCATTAATTTCCCTGGAACAGAAGTTAAACTAACAGGTCCATCATTACCTGTGTCTCCCTTTGATCCTCCTTTGTTGATTGGGGTCACATTTGCACATTTCCAGTCCATGGGTACCTCCCCTGAGTCCAAGGAAGCTGTCATAATTATGGCTAAGGGTTTGCTTACTTCCTTTGCTGCCTCCTTTAATATAACTGGATAGATTCCATCCACCCAGGTGCTTTTCTTATGTTTATCTTCAACAATTTCTCCTCCACTTTACTCTCAGTTATTACAAGATTATCTAGCTTACTGCCAGAGTTTAATACACCTCTGACATTCCCCTCCCTGAACAACTCCTCATGTGTGAATATAGAGGCAAAATATTCATTTAGTTTGTTAGCTACCTGAGCAGGATCATCAACAGTTGTACCATCAATATCAAGTGGACCAATCTGATTCATCCCCTTCTAGAGTCTACATAAGTAAAGGACTCTGCTTTTATAACGCATATAAATATAGCTCTACTCAGGAGTTATTACTAGATGAACGTATGGAATTTGCTAAAATATTTTTAAATAGGGGTTACCATCATGAAAATAAGACAACAAGCAAAACATAAACTAGAGAATGGTATAATGAACAATAAATCTGAACAGAAATATTTTATTTAAAGTTCCATATATACAGTATTGGTACAAACAATTTGTTAATATATTAAAAAACACAGAATTTAAGATAGTGGCCCAACCAATTGGTAAACTCCATGTTGTTTCGAAGCTTAGAGCGGTGGACTCCATTTCAACCATGGATTCACACAATGTAGTTTAGAATATTACTTGCAGCGAATGTAATTCCTCGTATATTGTTTCGACACAAAATTATCTTTCTATACCTTGTGGCAGGGTTCCAGCATTAATTCCAATTGTGAAACCCACAGACATCATATCATGGAGGCAGTTATTTTACAACATGATGAGTGATGGCAAACTTATAACATGGCAAATATACATTGTTCTACTTCTGCAGAATCCAGGCAACTGATATTTTCTCCATTTTCCTCCTTTCTTTCATTCTCTCTGTCCCTTATTTTTTTTTATTCACTGTTCATGACCTGCGTATCAGTCTGCTGTAGCATGTGTCACATGTTCTCTAGTTCTGCAATATAATGACAGTATGTCATATTACTTGTCTTCAAAGTTGATAAAGGAGCACATTTCTCTGAAAGCTTCTTGGTTTATATTTTGTTTTTATCACTTTTAGTATTTATAATTTTTTTTATGTCTATGTTTTAGTTTCTATTCTTTATATAGTTTCTGTTATACTGTACTTTTATTTTTCATTAAATTTTAATAAAGTTTTATTTCTCATGTTTTATCAGCAGTTGCAAGATTTACTTCAGTATGCTTATTCCTGACGCACAAGGCCTTTTTGCTAAAACAGTATCACAAAACAGTATTTTGCTAAAATAAAATAGTACCTAACAAGTTTCATCAAAATTGTTCAATACATTTAAAAGTTATGGAAATTTAAAATTCAACAACAAATCTAATTATTTTGCATTAGCTTGAATATATGAGATAAATGGAAAGATGCTGAAGGTTACAAGCGAGGCAGGGATAGCGTGGACATACGGACTGTTCCGCAAGATCTAGGATGAGAGACAGGTGCTGAAGGACTGAGATGAAGGTTTGATCATCCCCGTTGTTCAAGAAGGGCAACAGGAAGAAGTGTTCCAATTATAGAGGCATCACACTGACATCACATGTGGGTAAGCTATATGAGAGAGTATTACAGTGGAAGATAAGAGGAACGATTGAAAGTAGGATGGCTGAGGAACAGTATGACTTCAGGCCTGGCAGATTGATGGTGGATCTAATTTTCTGCATCAGACAACTGATGGAAAAATGTTATGAACACAATAAAGAATTATGGATGGCATTTTTGGACATAAAGAAAGCGTTTGATGCTATGAAGAAAGAGAGTGTGGGAGGTTTAAGAAATTTGGGGATAGAGGAACATCTTGTGGAGAGAATTGAGAATATGTATACCAACACAGTGAGCAAAGTAAGAACAGTGATGGAGTTGACAGAGAGTTGAACAAGACCAGATGAAAGTCATGCTCTTCACAGATGACCTCTGCATATGAGAAGAGAGCACGGAACACGTGCAATGGCAAGTTGATACGTGAGGTAGTATGTCCAATGAATTTAGACTGGTTTTCAGTCAGAAGAAGAGTGAAGTAATGGTTCTAAAGAGGAGTGGTGAGCCTGAAGGATACATTACAATGGTAGGGAAAGAGTTAAAAATGGTTAACAACTTCAAGTATCTAGAAAGCACGATTACAAAGACTGGAGTGATAGACGAAGAAATAAGTAGAAGGATACAAGTGGGTGGGAATTTCTATAGGCAGACAAGAGATCTGATCTGGAACAGGAACATACCACTGAAGTGTAAGAAGGCTATAAACCAGACCTATTATGACATATGCTTCTGAAACTTGGACTATGAGCAAAAAGGATGAAAGCAGAATACAGGAAGCAGAAATGAGATTTGTGAGGAGCATAGCCAGAAAGACAAAACATGACAAAATCAGAAATGATGTGATTAGGGAGAGAATTCAGGTTGAAAAATTCCAGAATAGGATTAAAGGTCCCGTTTGAAATGGTTTGGACGTGTCAAGACAATGAGTAAGAGGCATTTACCAAGAAAAATGTTTGATTTACAATTAAGGGACAAAAGACCAAGGGGGACACCAAGAATGAGGTGGCAGGGAATGATAAAGATTGATATCATTAAGAGAGGAGGAAACTGGAGTGAAATCAACAAAGGAGAGAAGTACACGGACAGGGCATGGTGGAAAGGCTTCATACACGAACCCGTGGAATAGCAGAATGATTACAATTGATGATGATAGCTTGAATAATGTGTACTATTTATCATCTCCTTAGGGCTTATGAGAGGGGAAAAAAATATAAATCATATTACAAATATATCCTACTATCTTTTTAAGGCTAAACTTGGCAAAGTGTGACTCTGCTCTTATACAGGGTGTCTCAAAAATATTGGTACAAACGTTTAGGGGAGGTAGGTAACATCTAAAGGAATGTGAATCGCATAAGAACCCATAACCGGAAACGTCACCGTAAGTCAGTATACGGTGCTGTTCATCAGTTTGCGAGAAGGAAAATTTCTGGTTTACTCATACAAGCAGTAGTCGCCGCACGAAGAGCATGCATCGATATACGAACTGTGAGCTGGCAAACATACACCTAGTGTATGGATTAGCAGAGGACAATGGACGAGCCGCTCAACGAATTTATGGAGAACGCTTCCCAGACAGACATGTACCGGACCACCGTTTGTTCGTGCATGTGCATCAAAATTTGTGCGACTATGGGTCATTTAGAGGTAACAGGAGTAGTGCGGGCAGACCACGTTCGACGCGAACTCCCGCCATGGAAAAAAGTGTGTTGAATGCCATCCAGAATAATCCTACTACCAGCACACGTGCCATTGCCTCTGCCTTAGGAGTGTCTCGTTGCAGAGTACAGCATGTCTGGCACGACGATTCCTTACACCCCTTTCATCTCCAAAGGGTTCAGCTACTGCTCCCCCAAGATCATTCTGCACGTGTGGCTTTTGCGCAGTGGTTTCTCCAAGAAAGTGTTCAAGACTTGAATTTTCCAGCCTATGTTTTGGTCACGGATGAGGCTTATTTCACTCAGGAAGGCTTATTCAGTCAGCACAATGCTCATGTGTGGACTCATGACAACCCACACAGTGTGTGCCCCCATGTGGCACAACATCGCTTTGCAATAAATGTGTGGGCAGGTATGGTCGGTGACTGCTTAGTCGGCCCATACCTGTTACCGTCCCACATGAACTCCGCTAAATATCGGATCTTTCTTGAACAAGTTCTACCAGGGTTACTTGACGATGTTCCAGCAAATGTGAGACAACATTTGGTTTCAACATGACGGGGCGCCTGCCCATTATGGAAGGTGTGTTCGTGACCATTTGAACAGGCATTTTGGGCATCGATGGATTGGCTGTGGTGGATCCGTTGCCTGGCCTCCACGCTCACCTGATTTATCGAGCCTTGATTTCTTTCTGTGGGATCCCTCAAATCTATCATGTATGAATCGCCTGTGGAGACGGAAATGGATCTCATGGCGAGACTTGTCTGCGCTGCTGCTACTGTCAAAGAAACTCCAGGTGTGTTCGACCGTGTCTGCCAATCCATGCTGCGTCGGTGTCACGCATGCATCGCGTCTCGTGGTGGAACCTTCGAGCATCTGTTGTGACATCATGAAATGCATTCATCTCGTACTCCATTGTTAATATCAAGTCAAATAAATGTTTGCCACTAATTACTGTCTTGTGTCATTTCTGCTTCTTGCGCCTCTGCTACTACTTTCCCGTGACGTTTCCGGTTATGGGTTCCTATGCTATACACATTCCTTTAGATGTTACCTACCTCCCCTAAACGTTTTTACAAATATTTTTGAGACACCCTGTATACCAAGAAACCTAAAAATAAAAAGAAATGATTTGTAAATAAATCAAAGAAAGAACTGGGAACCTACAAGAACTACCTCTCCAAAAGGCCATTAGCACTTACAAAATAAAAATAAAAGGACTGTATTTTAGTCACTGATGGCTTTTCGGCAAAGGGCCAATGATGTCCCTATATGATCTGAACCAGATAGTAAATAACAAATGGAACTGAAACTTAAGAAGTAAAAAGTATGTCACAGCCAGTGCCCTCTATAGTTCAAATAAGCAAACATAAACCAAACTGCATATTTAAATGTCTACACAGTCAATTGACAGGTCTAAACCAAATGCAAAAATATGCAAATTAACACTGAACTGAACCATAAGCAATCATCATGAACATTAAAATAAAACTGAATAGAAGTTGGGATAGAAGAAAATAAATCAAAGAGAGAAGGGGAAGGAAGACCAATAAAATGAACTCTGTTATGCCTGTATCTAAAATCACCATATTTTAGGAACCAATATGATAATATTACTAAGACTTTATGAAAAAAGGAAACACTAAATTATATTATAAATACAAAAATTCTTGCTGTCCTTTTAAGGACAAATTTTAGCCTTAGCATTTAGTACTTCCTATTTTTCATGTCTTGGTAATATTACCACATGAATCCCTATAGTAAAGTAGTGTCTCCTTTATTTAGCTTGACTTACTGATAATGGATTCGACATTCAAGAAACACTCAGGAATTTATATACTGATAAGGCAGTTCACAGTTCATTTTGTGATAAGAGAAGTCTATTTAAACAGCTAAGTGTGTGTAGGCACATGCCTACACACACTTAGCTGTAGGTAAATATTAATGTACATTATGTGTTGTTACTGTGATGTGAAAAGGTAGTTTTGAAACATTTAATTTACTGGAAATTTAATAATTTTCCCTTTATTCCTGTATTGGCAAGAAATTTCATATTTATATAAATAGCATAAAGGTTTCTTATGAAATTTAACATTTTTTACTAAAAAAAGGGGGGTTGAATTTTATGGTCATTTGAGCTAAAATATTACTAAAAGTATAAAAATTTACCAAAAATTTTAAATGTATGATTTCAGTAGTTTATCTTAGAAAAACGGACGTTGTTATGGGAAAATTGAGGGAGGGGTTACTGGAGAGATGCTTTTTTTCAAATTCATAAAAGTGCTTTATTCTAAACCTACTTATAACCTTTATTTGAGAATCTAATGATTTAACGGATATTTAATAGCTGTTCAGAAAAATGTCCAGAAGGCCATTTTCTCTCATTCACATGTGAATGATGCATCATCATTACTAACTCAGTAACACACATGATGACTAAAGTTTTTACTGTATTCTTCTGCATCATATCTCCTTCATTCTGGGCTCTCTGTGGCTGGAGGATTCCACCTGCCCAGCTCAGAGCCACCCCAACATTTCGCCCTCTTCACTCACGTCTCCACTTATTGGATCGCTTCCTGCCCTATCAGATGCTTGGAAAAATCCAGGACATCGATGCCAACCTAAAGAAATTTGCTGTTAACAGACACTATAGACATGGGATTCTGGGCCCCATACATCCCATGGCCCCCAATCGAAACCATCTAGTCACATGCAAATTCACCCCAGGTTCCTTCCAGTAAGGAATAGTCAACAAAGGTCCAGACAGTCTCCAAAATGAAAAGCCTTCTCTTCATTGCATCCAAGCCAGCATGCCTTTCAATCACCATTTTAATGCTCCTGTTATTTATTGAGCATACCGGGAAAGGAGCCAGGGGTATGTGCATCAACTGCCTCTGTTCATGCTGTTCTCTCACACAAACTATGAAGACAAACAATTGGGACTTTCAAGTGTCATTTCGTTTATTTAATTTTAATGTTAGGTTACAGCCATTTTTTATTTAATGTAACTTTGTTTAATGTCATTTCAGGTTATCTTAATGTTTTATGTAACTTAATGTCAATTTATTTATTTCTGTAATATATCTGGTTCTCATCATCTCTGTTAAGTGTCAACCCTTTGCCTTTTGGCCATGAAGGGACATTGCAACACTATCCAATCTTGTAACTGTTACAAATGAAGGTAGTGCAATAAAAGCTGACCGGGCTAGCCGGGTGGGTAAAGTGCCTGCCTGGCAACCCAAAGGTCGCGGGTTCGATTCCCGCCTCGGGCTTGGATCAAAGTACTACAAAAACCTTGGGAGGTGCATTATGGCCACAGAAGCCTATGCGCCAACAACTACCAAAAAAAAAAAAAAAAAAAAGTCCAATAAAAGTCTCTCTCTCTCTCTCTCCTTACAACGCTTGTGACTGCATGTGAATGAAAACCATTAACATGAAAAAGAGAAAGAATTATTTTAAATGATTCAATGATTTAATCCAGTTGTACATATATGTTCTGTACTTTTTTTTATAGTTGTTTTAACCATCACATTAAACTTCAGTTACGTTGTTGTTGTTGTTATTTGGTTTTTAGAAGCATTAGCAACTAAGGCCATATTGCTCCGGGATACGCGGTGGTCATTCCCCGACCTTTCCGCATCCTCCATATTTGGTGGTCATTCCCCGATCTTTCCGCATCCTCAATATTTGGTGGTGACGGGCTCGAACCCCGGTCTAATCAAGAAGCGTGTGCTACACACTGCTGCTCCTTCCCACCTGGCTACGGAGGCAAACTTCAGTTACGTAACTTAGTATAGCTTTCAGAGCAATTTCAGTTTTATCATATTATATTCACCTGGTCCTTGAGGTTGTCACAGACATTCTCTCAAATATGCCAGACAAGCTGTACTTGCTACCTGGGAGTCTAAAACGCTGATGGAACTAATGTTCGGGTGACACTCAAGTCAAGTGGACCCAATTTCAGCGAAGTCCGGAAGGTCTGTAACAGCCAAATCCTCTGCTTGCACCTTCATGATGGTGGGACTGTTATTAATCCTGGGTATAACCCCCATGCACAAGCACACGGTGGGTGACAACCCAGGTGTGAACCAATGTAAGCAGGGGTCGAGGTGTGGCGCCCACAACACATGGAGGAATCCCATCCCTCTGTATTACCAGGCAGTACTAGGTGGTAGATGACTCTCATCAACCGGTGCAATACCACCACTTTGCTTATTGGAGGCTTGAAGTGGTGGAACCCATGTTTAGTCTCCAGAGCTAAGTTCTGATCAACCCTTCCCCATCTCTTCCATCATGCAGTATGATTGATGACCTTTGAGGTTATGATGAACATCGTGGAGGGATCCAATCTTCCTTACATTTCGAGGGTACAGCTCTAAAACGGCATTCGCAGGCCGGCCGCTATTAGTACACCGGACCGAACCTATTGGTAATTCTCTAGGAGGCTTCCGGATCAGCTATTGTATAATCTTGTTACCTCTACTCTGCTAGATAGTGACTTGAGGGAGTCCGAGTAGTGTGTATGCAGGGAGGGGCATTGTTGAGGCCACATTATGTCAAGGATCTGGGTATATTCTTACCATGCGTAAGCCATATCCAAAAATTTCATTACTTCATACAGCATGTCCCATCCACTTTTTCTTACTATTGAATACACCATGAATTGTCAAACAAAAAGAGTAAACTTATCTGCGAAAAGATCTAAACCTCCCAAACACTTCCTAACCCATTTCACAAATATACGTGGTCTCAATTCTAATCTCAATGATGTCCATTTCCACTTGCATTCTGCCAAACCCCATGTACTTTTTCTGAGAGAATCTCAGTTATTGGTTTATTCAACTACTGCTCATCTCAGTTGCCCAAATTAGCATTAGCATTAGTAGAGGCATATGATGCAAGAAAACAAGCTTATGCAGCATCAGCCAAAAAAAAAAAAAAAAAGAAAAAAGAAAAACCCACTTCACCCCTCCGTTCGTTCGAAATACCTGTCCAGTTGTGCCTTAAATTTATTTAGGCTATCAACTTCCACGACAAGGGATGGAAATATGTTCCACCAACCAAATACCCGCTGGGAAAGTCAAATTTCCGCACGTCTATCCTACATCTGCCTTTCCTCAATTTGAATTTATGCCCTCTCAGGTGATTATTCTGAGCAAGAGGAAGAAGCCCATCAGCACTGAGCATGCTCAAACCATTCAAGACTTTATACACCTCTATCAGATCACCTCGCTGGTGACTAGTCTCCAGACACTGTAATTTGCAAAACTTAAGCCTTTCTTCGTAAGAGTACCCCTTTGTTCCATTCACTAATCTTGTTGCCCTTCTCTGTACTCGTTCCAGCAGCTCTACATCCTTCTTGAAATGAAGCCTCCAGACCTGTATACAGTACTCAAGGTGTGGCCTGACCATTGCCTTATACAAGGGAATAATCACCTCCTTATCCCTGCTAGAAAAATTCCTGTATATCATTGACAAGACACCATGAGCTACTCTTGCAGCCCGTCTGCACTGCTCAGAGAACTTCATATCTGCCTGCACAATTACCCCCAGGTCATTTTCATTCTCTACCACTGTCATTGTAGTATCACAGAGTTGATACGTTGCTCTGGGGTTGCTGTTTCCCATATGTAGTACTTTACATTTGTCAATGTTAAACTTCATTTGCCACCTCTCAGCCCATCTGCTCAACCTTTCCAGATCCTGTTGCATCAGCATAGTGTCAGTAGTGCCCTTGACAACAATGCCAACCTTTGTATCGTCTGCAAACTTGGACACTAAGCTTGATATGCCATCATCAATATCATTTATAAATACAGAAAACAACAATGGACCCAACACTGAACCCTGAGGGACTCCACTAATAACATTAGTCCACGATGAGCAGTGTCCATTGATTACCACTCTCTGTCTTCTCCCCCTCAACCATCCCTTTATCCATAGCAGCAATTTGCCTCCAATGCCACACTGCTCCAATTTGTGCAGCAGTCTTCCATGTGCAACAGTATCAAAAGCCTTTCTAAGATCCAAGTATATAATACTGAAGTTATTCCTTGCATCCAGTTCTTTTGTGACTGCATCATAGTATCCGATCAAATTGGTCAGGCAAGACTTCCCCTTAACAAAACCATGCTGTGTCCGAGCTATAACTGAAGTCTTGTCTAGATGATCCTGCAGTGCTTCTTTAACCAGTGCGTCCATTAATTTCCCTGGAACAGAAGTTAAACTCACAGGTCTATAATTACTTATGTCAGCCTTTGATCCTCTTTTGTGAATTGGGGTCACATTTGCACATCTCCAGTCTGTGGATACCTCCCCTGAGTCCAAGGAAGCTCTCATAATTATGGCTAAGGGTTTGCTTACTTCCTTTGCTGCCTCATTTAATATAACTGGATAGATCCCATCCACCCCAGGTGCCTTTGTTGTGTTTATCTTCAACAATTTCTCCTCCACTTTACTCTCAGCTATTACAAGATTCTCTAGCTTACTGCCAGAGTTGAATACACCCCTGGCATTCCCCTCCCTGAATAACTCATCATGTGTGAATGTCGATGCAAAATATTTATTTAGTTTGTTAGCTACCTGAGAAGGATCATCAGCAGTTGACCCATCGATATCGAGTGGACCAATCTGATTCATCCCCTTCCTTCTAGAGTTTACATAAGTAAAGAACACTTTGCTGTTTTTCTTTGCATCCCTTGCCAAAGATTTCTCGTAATCTGCCTTTGCCTACCTAACCTCCTTTGTAACTTGGTTACAGATCAACTTGTATCTATCATAGACTTCTGTGTCACGTGTTAATTTATATGTATCCCATGCATTTTTCTTCTCTGTCATATGTCTCATTAGTTCATCTGACATCCATATAGGCCTAAACTTTGAACAATATTTCTTATTTGGTATGTAAAGCCTAGTATCTTCCAAGATAAGTTCTTTGAATGCTTCCCATGTTGAATTTGCTGTTGGTAACATCTTCAGTTGGTCCCACTGTATAGAATTTAAATACTGTCTCGGACCATCGTAGTCGCCTTTACGAAAGCAAAGCGAAATTATTCGCTGTATGATTCCTTTTGCCTCAAAGGTGGTACTTATGCATATGTTCCTTCTGATATTCCCTGTCAGAGACTTGGCAATTTGGAATCTTCTCTGGCTTAAAATCCCTCTACCTCATTGTGTCAAATTCATCTGTTGTCTCTACCATTCTCCCAACTCCACTAATCACTTGGAGCTCTTTGACTTCCTCTCTTTGCAACTTGACTTTCTCCAGTCCAACTTTCGTAACAGTGAGGTAATTTTCCTTGGTGATTTCAATGTTCACAACTCCAGCTGGCTTCCGTTTTCTAGTCACACCAACCCAGCTGGTTGAGATGCTGAGGCTTTTGCGATTACTAATGACCTTGCACAGGTTGTTCATTTACCTACAAGAATACCGGACAATCCTAATCATACAGCCAATACGCTTAATCTTTTTCTCACAAACAACCCTTCTAAGTACACAGTCGAAGTGAGAGATCTTTAAGCACTTCAGATCACAAGTTGGTGATTGTCTCTTCCCCAATGGAGCCTTTATCTCATGGCTATTCCCAACCTCGTATTGTTTGGCATTACAAGAATGCAAAATGGAATGACCTGCAAGATTTCTTTTCCTTGGTCGGATTACTGTTTCAAAACTTCTGATATCACTTTTTGCTCAGATCGTGTCAGTAAAATTATTCTTGCGGGAATGGAATCCTTTATCCCACATTCCACTTTAAAATCTCATCCTTTATCTAAACCTTGGTTTTCCAATAAATGTGCTAAGGCTGTTCAAGAGAAGAACGTTGCATATCATAATTGGCTTGTTTCTAATTCTTTGATTTCATTTTCTGCCTACACCAAAGCTCACATCAATTGTAAAGCAGTTATTAATCAGTCCAAACTAGAGTTTGAACAGGCTAAGAGTCGAAAACTTGCTTCTTGCCCTAATGGTAGCCGAGCATTCTGGTCTCTTGCCAAAGCTATTGGCCACAACTTTTGCCCATCTCTGCTCCCACCTCTGTCCAAACCAGATGGTTCTATTGTCACTTCAGCCAAGGATAAAGCTGACCTGCTAGCATCCCATTTTTCTTTCAACTCATGTATTAATGATCTTGGTAAAACACCTCCCCCCATTCCCAACAAGCTCGATTCAAAGCCTCCTGTGGTCTTCCGTCAAAAGGATGTCAGAAGAATTTTGGCAAATCTTGATGCTAAGAAAGCTCCAGGTCCTGATGGTATTTCTCCACTTGTTCTCAAAACCTGTGCTCCTGAACTTATTCCTGTTCTTTGCTGCCTTTTTTCACTTTCTTATTCCAAAGGTGTTTTTCCTTCTGCTTGGAAATTTGCTCATATCCAGCCAGTTCCTAAACAGGATGACAAGTCCCTCCCATCCAATTATCGTCCCATTGCGATTACTTCTACTCTTTCCGAAGTAATGGAGAAATCAATTAACCACCAACTCTTAAACTACCTAGAAACCTTCCATCTGATCAACGATCACCATTATGGATTCCGTCAGTGTCAATCCACTGGTGTTATTCTGACTTATGTTACCCATTTATGGACTAATTCAATGGAAAAGTTCGGTGAGACACAAGTAGTTGCTCTTGACATATCAAAGGCTTTCGATCGTGTTTGGCATAAAGGTCTTCTAAACAAGCTTCCATCTTATGGTTTGCCAACTGTTTTTTGTAATTGGTTATCCAGTTTTCTCCCTGATCGCTCACTGAGAGTGATGGTAGATGGCTCTGTCTTCTAACTTCTCCGCTAATGCCAGTGTCCCCCCAAGGTTCAGTTCTTTCCCCCACTCTTTTCCTCTTGTATATTAATGACCTTCTTCCATTGACTGAAAATCCCATCCATAGTTTTGCCGATGATATCACATTGCATTCCACTTTCCATTTTGAGAAACCTTGTCCTGCTCAATCAGCTTCAACTTCTCGAAAATCTGCTACCAATTCCTTAGATGCCGATCTCTAAGTAATTCTCCAGTGGGGCAAAGACAACTTAGTTGATTTCAATCCTTCTAAATCTCAGTTTTGTCTTATATTTCACAAAAAGGATTCTTCTGCTCCTATGCTTATCTTTGGTAAAACTCCGATTTCTAGGCACAATGATATATCTCTTTTGGGGATTACCCTGACTTCTAATCTCTCTTGGCACAAGCACATTACAAATATTGCTTCCTCTGCATCTAAAAAACTTGGTTTTCTCTTTCACTCTTGGCATTACTTTTCTTCCAAACAGCTGTTCACTCTTTACAAATCGCAAATCCACCCAACCATGGAATATTGTTCCCACAACTGGGGTGGTGCCCCCAAAATCTCTCTCAGACTTCTTGATTCCGTTCAGACGAGGGCAGTTAGGTTAATTAATGATTCATCTCTAACAGAGTCTCTCCACTCGCTGTCTCATAGATGTACTGTTTCTGCTGCATTCCTCTTCTACAGATATTTCCATGGGTACTGTTCTTCTGAATTGGCTTCTGTAATTCCCGTTCTCTCTTTAAAAACAGTCTGAACACGTGCCGCCACCAGCCAACATCCATTTACTGTCCAACTTCAAACTCACAGAACCAACTTTTCATCTTCCTCATTTATTCATTCAACTGCCGTTTTCTGGAACAAACTTTCTTCATACGTATTTCCTGAAGATTATAGTCTACAGAAGTTCAAGTCCAATGTCAACAAATATCTTCTTTCGTCTTCTCAACCTCCAACCCAAGCACGGTACTAAGTACTATAGGTTCTAATACCTATTGTGTTTGAGGTTTACATAAAAAAAAAAAAAAACCTGGCATCCCAGACGTTTTCAATTATGTTTGACTATAACATGACCTATTTCTGTTTTAGACAATAATGGGAACTTTTGTTCAATAAGCTAAAACATTTGCATTTACTGTCCACTGATGCTTTGCTGTTAAACCTTTTCTGTTTCATTTCATTGGCGCATACAGTCTTTCCAACAAGATTTATTCCGGCTTATAACCTATATTTCAAGCAGTCTATATTTTAAATATATTTATAATTGAACGCTGAGGGTTTATTCCTGGAAATCTATCCACCCTCTTTTTGGTTGCTTTTGTAAACTTACCAACTATGTTTAATATAACACAAGTACAGCCACTCCCTAATTAACGTAAGGGTTGTGTTCTGTGGAACGCTACGCAAGTCAATTTTTATATAAGTTGGAATTTCCCTAAATAAGCATTTAGGGAAATTCCACACTCACAACTATGCGTGCTGAATTTGATTGAAACAAGAAAGAAAATGTTCAACAAACATGTAAATAGAATTATTCAATTTTTTTATCTCATGTGCAGGAAAAATGACAAAAAGTGTACAAAATTTCAAAAATTTCAAAATTATAAAAAGGGAGAGGAGACAGGCATAACGTTAGCAAGTTTTACCTTTCGAGCGTCATTACCAGAATTAACTGTCCAGCTGATAAGTACGCCACTGCAGAAGTTGAGGGCTGTGGATATATAGAACGTTTTTTTCCAACTCATCACAAAATTTCTCTGCAGCTGCAGAATTGGCACTGGTGACTTCAACGCATATTTTAATGTTCTGGAAACCAGCGCGATGCTTGAACCTATTAAACCACCCATTGCTTGCCACGAACTTGGCTTTAGATTTGCCATATGTATCGTTATCTTCATAAATACATCTTGCTTGAATGGCCGTTAGATTCAGGGGCACTTGCTTCTGAATCTGATTTTCCATCCATATTATCAATAGCTTTTCTATCTTTGATATAGCACCTGAACACTGGTTTGTGATCATTGTTGGAGCAGACTGGCCCTGGTGTGAAATATGTTGATGCTTTAAATTGTTCTTTTATACGTGCACTGCCGCTTAAAATAGTATTCACTGTTGAAGGAGTGAGAGACCTAATTCCGTGCAATTGATGACAAACTTTGTCCTGCTTCGTACTTCTTAATTAATCATCTTCATTTCTAAATCAATTTTGTTTCATTTCTTTCCTAGCACTGCCAGCACTTGCACTTTCCGTTGGTCACTTTTCCTTCATCATTATAATAAGTAAATAGGAATGAAGAGAAGATTCTGAAAATTTATTTTTGTTTTTTATATGATTGAAGATTTCAGTGAAGGGGGAACACATTTCACCATGATAATGTAAAAACCCAAACCCACACAACTGCAGTTATCGGGATTATTGCAAATGCAATAAAATCAAGTTTATTACACGTTTATAATTAGATGCACTAACAGAAAAGCTCAATAAACTAGAAAATGCAAATTGTTTTTATTGTTTTATGGTAGTGACCTCCAGAAATGTGTTTTAGAAAAATATCACAAAGGTGTTCAAAATTGATTCTTATAACAGGACATATGATAACGATTAAAATTGTAGTGCAATTTCCATTATAAAAATGACCTTTTAGAGCGATAAACAGCTTAGTTATATAGCAAAAATTTTGACTTCCAAAGTCTTGGAACGAATTACCAAAAAAAAAAAAAAAAAAACAAAACAAACAATGTATTGGGTTCACATTACGATATTTTCACGATACCTCCATTTATCCCTACAAATGCAAAATACATTTCCATGATTTTTTTAAGTTTGCACCAGCTGGCAAAAACTTATGTAAAGTCAAATTTCCGTAAATTGAGTATTATGTAAGTCGGGGAGTGGCTGTATTTTAAAATGAATGTATCCATGTATCAAAGAATTAGATAGGTTTTTTATGATTTGATTATTTTAATTCAATCATATAATAAATAAGGTTTATACCTGACACCTAAAGAGTTTCTTCCAGCATTTAATGCATTTCAAAATATTTTCCATCCTTACTTAAATGATATAAGTGAGCTATTTCAATTAGTAAATAATAGATAGCAGATAACCACATACAGGTCACTCAGCTGCAATCAATACAAATGGATCTCATACAGTGAATAGTTTTGTATCATAAGGAGAAAAAAAAAAGAAAACTTACCAGTCAAATATACAATTCCATCAAATTTTTTACAGAGATCTTTGGTGATTGCAAAACCAATACCCTTATTCCCACCAGTTACCTATATAATAAAAATATTAGAACAAGTTATCCTAATTGTAAATGTGGCTTATCTATAAAATTCACATATACCTAGCATTTATATACCTTCTGAAACAGAATTATTGATTTCTGTTGATTGATTTAAAATTATTGTTTATGATTATTGATTTAAAATTTTCCATATGCTTCTCTGCATGGGAAAACCAACTGTCAGGGTTACATTCAATCTAAGTTTTTGTAGCTTAACAAAATTTTATAACTTACTTGCTATTAAATAATTAAAATTTATTTAGTGATTTTATAGTTGTAATAATATTATAATGGAATATAATATTATACCAACCTTAAATCCTCTGATACCAGTAAAATCACATAAGATATTGCAACTTTGAGGGCCATTTACATCTAATTCAATATCACAAAGGCATTCAAATGTTTTGGAAACAGTTTTACTTTGTTCAATTAAATTTGTCTCTGAAATACTATCTTCAGTCATAAAAAAAAAATCTTCAAAAAGTGATACTGAAGTGCAGATAATGTACAATTGTACAAAGTGTGAATGTGTAACCTTTTGAAATGATTTTACACCTTTCTGGTTAGCTCTGAGCCAGCTGATCTTAAGATATGATTCCAAATTTTTTTTGCAAAGAATTCTTGTTTTCCTTATCCAACAGAAAAGGATAAATTAAACATTATGTAAACAAATAATGATTCACAAAATTAAACACTGTTATACCATATCTCCTGGAAGAAGTGATCACTGTAGTTTCCCTAAACTTTCAATTTATTTTATTTGGTAGTTTGATTTTTAATTTCTGTTCAAATGAAGGCAGTAGTTGCCACATCTTCAACATTACTAGTTGCAGTTTGCAAGAATTCCTTTAATGATATAATAGTGTTTAATTTTGTAAGTCATTATTAGAAAAAAATAAGTCAGCTTTATGTAGCAATTCTGCAACAATTACAAATCTAGCAGTGCACTGTATATTTGTGAAACTTTCAGCACCTGCATGCAAACAGAAAGTGCCACCCATCGCAACAGAGAAATGTCAAAGTGCCACCATCAAATTCTAGCACCTGGATACAGTCACTTCCAAGCAAAAGAAATATGTCATATTAACAAAAAAAAAAAAAAAACCCTAATCGCTGTGCTCTTCAACACCTTTCAAGGAGAAACCATGGTCAAAATTCCCAGAGACAAATTTTTTCGCCATGTCTTCACTCATGCTTTGTAAACAGGCTTAGCTATTTCTCCACAATTCAACACATCATTTCCAGAAGTGACATCCACAACTTCCCTCAATAACAAGGGGCTACTGTTAAGGGTTAGGAAAAAAAAAATTAAAAAAACCAACACGATATTTTGCTACTAGCAAAATATAACTTTACTTTCGATATTTGCTTGAAAAGTTGTCTGTCTGTAATGCTCATTTTATTTGAAAGTACACAGAAAAGTAAGAGAATTACCAAAATGCAGTTAAACTTTTTTCAAAAATATTAACAATCATAATTATGATAATGAACGAAAGTGACAAGCATGTCATAATTTTCTGGAAGGGGAAAAAATGATATAACCGGTATACTAAAAAAATAAATTATTTTTTTAGTATTATATATATATATATTTTATTTTTTTTTTTTTTTTATTATTAAACTTTTCAAGGGAAACAAATTTCGGTACGTTTTGACCCAAATTCAAAGAGCGAGAGATGCACTTCACTACGTGGTAAACGAAGTGGCTTCATCATTATATGGGTTGGAACGGGTCACCGACAGAGAAAAATTGGAATTACATCATTTATATAACTAGCATAGATCTTGTTATGTTATGTTGCATGACGGTGAAGACCTGTTTTCTAATATTATATAACTAGGTTTTTGAAAAAATTTATACACCTTACCACTGCAATCCGGGTGGTCGTCATCTTCAACAAAATTAATTGCAAATATAAGACTCGTCTATCTAAACGCTTTCCTTGAAGGCGAACCACTAAACCGGAATGAGTCGTTCGTAGTCAAGGTCAGTATAATCTACCTTTAACACGTGCAACGAGAGCGATAAGCCCCAATAAATATTTAAGAAGTCGGTTTGCCTTATATCTTTCAAACAGTCGCGGCCTTGGGTTTCAAGTACAGGACTAGAATTGCAGTGGTCCGCCCGTTTATACTAAAATTACCTAATATTGATACAAGGTTGAAACCAACCACATGCTAATATTAAATATTAATAGCACCTAAAACCTTCTCCTTATATTGGTCAAAACTTGTTCTTTTTTTTTTTTAAGTAATCATATTGCATAATTGGTCTGTTCCAGATAGCGATATATTACAGGGTGGTATTGAAACTGACTATTATAAAAAAAATAAAATAAAATAAAATAAAAAAGGGAAGGGAAAATGCTTTTTTCAATTTAATATCCTCGCTTTCGCCAAAGTTCAAAGGTACTTCACAATGTTCGAGATACTTTGTGTGGGATGAAAGACGGGTAATAGAGAAGATTGATTATTATCCGTTTGTCTTCTCTAGGGGATGATATAGATTCCAATCCTTTAAAATGAAGCGTCGTGTCGCTTAGGTGCAAGGTCCTATCAACCAGAAAAGTCTAGGTGCACCTAAAGGAATATCACCATCCACCTAAAGGAATATCGCGCTTTGACTGTCTTCAAGCAATTCAGAAGTTGCGTAGTTGATACTATACGTACGTAGCCTCCGCATCATTAAAATTCTACACTTGTCCTCCCATGATAACATATTGTAAAATCATGTCGCTGCGAAATTAATTGTTCAAAGTTGAGAAATTGGTATGCAGTAACAAAAAGAGTGAAATTATTGACTATGAAAAGAGTATGCTATATACAGTACATACAGCAATGCTATATACAGTACATATTTAATATATGTACTGTATATAGGTAACGGTCTACTGAAGACGCGAAGTACAATACACCCTCACGGGTAGCACACTTGGAAGAATTATACAACCCCTATAAATGTTCCTTATATACTTGGAGCCCTGACAAATGGGGTACAATTCTGTTCTCTGATGAGTCCAATTTTATCCTACAAAGTGATTCTAGACGTTATTTCACCTGGAGACAACAAGGAATGCGGTACTGCCCCTCCAACATCAGAGACAACAGCCCCAACCTAAGGGACACTTCGGTTGGAGCTGTGGTCTCTTGTGGTGTGGAATAATGATCAACGGCTGCAGCCCTCTTCATGTTTTTGATAGAGGTACCGAGAATAGAACCTAGAACCCTGTGCGCGACTTTTTAAGGGAGTGGTTGGCCCAAATTTTCTTTTCATGCACGACAACGCCACTGCACATAGATCTCAAGTGATGAAGGAATATATTGAAACAGGAGATATCCAATGGCTGCTGTGGCCAGCACGATCAGTAGATTTAAATCCGATCTAACATGCGTTGCAAGCCAACTCCCCGGCCACTTGGTGAGCTAAGGTCTGCGTTTTGAAAGAGTGGGATTTGTTGCTACAGAATCTCGTTTGTTTGTTTATTTGTTATTTGGTTTTTAGGAGCATTAGCAACTAAGGCCGTATTGCTCCGTGAATATGCGGTGGTCATTCCCTGACCTTTCCGCATCCTCCGTATTTGGTGGTGACGGGCTTGAACCACGGTCTAATCAAGAAGCGTGTGCTAGGCACTGCTGCTCCTTCCCACCTAGCTACGGAAGCGCCCCACACAGAATCTTGTAGGCACCCTTATATCGCGCATAGTTCACCGCTGTCAGGCCTGTTTAGCCGTCGGAAGGATCATATGCCGTACATGTGACGATAGGAGGACGGGGGTATGTGGTATGTATCATGTTTCGAGCATCTTGTATCGACGTCTGTAATGTGACCTTTTTGGTAATTCTTGTACAACTCCTATAAATATCCCTTATACTTGTCCGAAGGCTGTCTCCTCATTTCATCGTTATTCTATGGTACCCCACCATTGTAGAAGTTGATAGCTTAAATAAATTCAAGGGAAAACTAGACAACATTTGGAGCGAGTGGATGGGTGAAATGAAAAGTGGTTTTTTTTTTTGTTTTTTTTTTTGGCTGATGCTATATAAGCTCGCTTTCTTGCATCATGTGCTTTTACTAATACTAATACCAAATTGTTTTCGTTTCATCGCACACTGCACGAGTTACACCGCATTTTCTACGTGTTCTGTTAATTTTGTAATTTGTGTATAAAAAACATACTACAAACTATTTTAAGATTTTTTATTAAGCATTCAAAAGTTTACAGGTAAAAATACACTGAGTGATCACTGAATTATGACCTCCTACTTCGTAGATCCTCCTTTTCCCCTCAGTACAACAGCTATCCGACGTGGCATTGATTCAACAAGATGTCGGAAGCGTTCGGGAGATATGGACAACCAAGCTGTGCGTAATGCGGCTAGCACTGCAGGTATGCAGGTGACTGGCATATCCAGACGCCTGATATGCCTTTCCATACTTTCCCACAAGTGCTCTAAGGGATTGATATCGGTGGAGTTCAGAGGCCATTCGTTATGCTGGAAGTCAGAACTGTGGTCCTCAAACCATTCCTGCACATCAAGTGCCCGATGGCTCGACGCATCATGTCAGATCTTCATCTTGGAAAACATCATCGCCATTTGGGAAAAAGTGTAACAGGACGATAGTAAGGTGGAAGTACCATATATTACCATAACACCCTAGCGGGGTTTGTGGCAGCACCCGTAAGTAAACAATATTTTTGCCGCGAACCTTATGAATATTCACACTGAGTGGGATAAATAAAGACAATAAATAGTATTGCAGTTATTTTAGCAGCAAAAGTTTGGTAAATGAAATAGTGGGATAAATATAGACCATAAATATTCTAGTACAGTTTATTTGTAAAGAAAACATTCAATAAAACTTCAAACATGCACAAACTAAGCTATGCCTATATATATTCTAGGGTTGAATTTGAAAGGTTCCGCAGTACTGCCCAGACACGATAGGAGGCAGTATATGATGAGAGCCTTGTCAATCAACTCGGCTCTGGAGAGATTGTGCAAGGCTCATGGGGTAGAATTTTTTTTTAATATGGTCTGTGCTTGCTAACAGGAGAGACTGCTTCTACAGGGCTGGAATACACTTAAATAGAAAGGATGCAAGAATATTTGCTGATGATATCGAGGCAGTGTTAGATGGGTCGGAAAACTGCTAGCTTGGGGGCATTCACAGAATAAAAGCTTAACAGTAGCCACAGGTAGAAGCGAAAGCGATTCTTGCACTGCTTCTATTCTAGCGAGAAGCAGCCTAGAGAGCAAGTGGCTGGTGACTTCAAGAGCTGCTGTGAGTCAAATAAATACATGGGCTGTGTTAGGGTAACTAAGAGAAAGAACAGGTGCATGTATACTTGCATGTATACCAATCCTAGAAGTACGGTAAATAAATTTGATGAACTATGGGAAATCGTTGGCAAGAATGCAAAGAAAAACAACAAAGACTCTTTATGTACACTCTAGAAGGAAGGGGTTGAATCAGATTGGTCCACTTGATATCGATGGTTCAACTGTTAATGATCCTGCTCAGATAGCTGATAAACTGAATAAGTATTTTACATCTATATTCACACATGAGGAATTCTGTAAGGAATGGGAGTACAGAAGTTTACTAAACTCTAACAGGGAGCTAAATGATTTTGTAACCACGGAGAGCAAACTGGAGAGGAAATTGTTGAAGTTAAACATAAAAAAGGCGCCTGGGGCACATGGAATCTATCCAGTTATATTGAAGGAGGCAGCGAAGGAAGTAAACAAACCCTTAGCCATAATTATGAGAGCATCCTAAGATTCAGGGGAGGTCCCCATATGACGCAACAATGAATCACAGGAAGCTGCTTGTTGCTGCATGTTGAGACATGTTCATACGTGCATAGTAGCCGCCGCGCCAAGTCGATGGGCTCAGTTATTCATTAGTAGTGAGAGTGTAAAGTGCTTGCGATGGCATCGTGGTCACGAAATGAGATAAGGACAGTTTTGCGGTATAATTTCGTGCGTGGTTTAACCATAGACCAGTGCTTAGAAGAAATGACTCTTGCACTAGATGATCATTGTCCACATCGTACAACGATATTCAGGTGGTATAGAGAATTCTAAAGGGGAAATTTCACTCTGGAGGATTCTGAGAGGCCGGGAAGGCCACGAACGTCAGTTACGGCGGAAAACGTTACTGCTGTGAGGAAAATGCTTGACGAAAACAGGCGAGTGACCTACCAACAGATAGAGGATACTTTGGGCCTAAATGCACCAGCAATTCGTTCGATTCTGCAAGATCATTTGCACGTGAAGAAACTTTGTTCTCTCTGGGTGCCGCATCAACTGACTGAAGAGCAGATGACACGACGTGTGACTTGGTGCCGGGAGATGTTAAAAAAGTTTGATAAGGGACAATCTCGGTATGTGAACAACATCGTGACAGGTGACGAGACTTGGCTGTACTATTACGATCTGCCGACCAAGGCTCAAAACAAAGTTTGGGTCTTTGATGATGACGACACACCCGTAATTGTCAGAAAATCCCGATCTGTAAAGAAGAAAATGATAGCTGTATTTTTCAAATCGAGTGGAATTGTGGAACGTGTCGTTTTGGACACGCAGAAGACAGTCACAGCTAAGTGGTATACTGAACAATGCCTGCCTAAAGTCATTGGATCTATGAAGAACCTGCGGCCAAAGTCAAGAATGGACACCTGGTACCTCCATCACGATAATGCTATAGCTCGCCGCGCCAAAGCCTGCACCGAATATTTGACCACGACAGGACTGAAACTTCTCGAGCACCCTCCCTACAATCCAGACCTTGCTCCCTGCGACTTTGCACTGTTCCCGCATGTGAAAATGAAGCTAAAAGGGAGGCGGTTTTCCAGTGATGAGGACCTTCTACGGGCTTGGGACAACGAGTGTGCTTTACTCCCTAGTGAAACTTGGCAGAGCTGGTTTAAAGATTGGTTTCGGAGGATGGAGAGGTGTATTGAATGTAGAGGAAATTACTTTGAAAAAATGAAATAAACATAGCTGTATTGCAAAACTTTCCTAGTACCCTTTGTAGATATCAACTGCTACAGGCTTTCAAAATCGACAATAAAAAAAAAAAAAAAAAAAAAAGATGAGGAGAAGAAGTAGAAAGGAAGCGAGTTACTTCAACAGTTACATGTTTTTTTTTACACCAAGAATATCACGAATTAGTTTAATTCTTCCTTTGCCTCTGTAGAACGTACTTTTACTAAATTAAAATTAATAAATAAATAAAAAAAAGATTTTCGATCTACAATGACTCAGAATACCTTGACCTCACTTGATTATTAGACAACTTTCCATTAGCAAAGCCACAAAACTGAGCCAATGAGCCAGAAAAATGAAAGATAATAATTATATGTATTCAGTAGCGTAGCTACCCTTTTTCAGGCCCGGAGGCAAAGAACATGTTCAGGCCCCTACTTAATTAATGAAAATTGCAAAAACAGGAGACAGCCAAAGACGACAAGCCCCTAAAGGGCCCGGGCTCCGGAAGCAATTACCTTGCCTGCCTACATGGTAGCTACGCCACTGTATGTATTCAATTTATCAGAGTTTTGAATGCGTTG
Organism: Mastigoproctus giganteus; assembly: GCF_048544385.1. Classification (NCBI taxonomy): domain Eukaryota; kingdom Metazoa; phylum Arthropoda; class Arachnida; order Uropygi; family Thelyphonidae; genus Mastigoproctus; species Mastigoproctus giganteus. The sequence goes on along the minus strand of NC_143584.1, from coordinate 183,067,732 downwards.
AGTTGGTAGGTTAGTTTGAAAATGCGTGGGTAGGTAGGAAAGGCGCGCCAAAACGTATTTTGCAAACAGGCGCAAGGATACATCTGCGCGGTCTTTTTGACATCGAAACATATCATGGGAGATGAAACAGTTATACTTGAATTCTTCCTCAGGAAGATAAGTATGTTCTTCCATTCTGATCAGCATGCCTATTTTAAAGCTTATAAAAAAATAATAGTATATCCCTTGTGTCGAAACCTTTTAACACAAATATAAAACATGATGTGGCCCTTTTTATGCTTTGGCGGTTTGCTTTGTAATTTCTGGTCTTATACGTTGAATTTGTGGTAGTTAATTATGTTTATAAGAATATAACTTCGTTTTGTGAAGTAAATTTTTACTTATTGTGCAGATTGTGATTACAGACTAAATGTAAAATTGATTGTGTTTTTCGTCAGACAGATACAAATGAGGTTCAATTGATGATCAAATTATCGTTTATAAAATGCTTTCTCTTACAACTACAGTACACAAAATTGTGCTGTGATGTACCTCCTATACAGGCAGGTTGTGGCCTGTGGTAGCAGATATAGAGGGATTTTCAGTCTCTAGAAGTGATCAGGCCGGATTAAGAATGAGAGGGGCCCTCTCTTAATATATATATATTTTACTGTACACACATACATATAAATACAAATACTACATAGGTTTTTATATTTATATTGTGAATAATAATCCCTTGATAAAAATTCAAACTGAGTTCAAAAATGTTTTGTTTTTTGACTTGAAAAATAAAGTAATAATAAAAACAATTTTAACAGAAACTTTTAATTTATTTATTCTACAATAATAAAAGAATAAAATTTAAACACTTAACAAGTTAAGTTTAAGAATGCTTTTATATTACATATTTTCTTGGTTTATTATTATTATTAGAAATTTTTATCACTACTTTAGAAAATATTTACACCGAAAATAAGGCCTCTCTTTGGGTGAGACCCCCGACCATTGCTGTTTGGCCTTGGCGTTAATGTTGCCCTGGAAGTGATTTTTATGGAGTATATTGAAAAATTGATGTTACAAACAAACTTTTTTGCTGTCAAAATTTTATTTGAAAAACCACAATGGCTTCAAAGAGGCAGGTGACACAAAAAGTGGTACCCCGAAATAGCATTTAGTAGTGGAGGATGGAACTCAATAGTGTGTACAATTAAATGGATGTAGCACAACTCTTATTCAATTTTTTTCATTTTTGATTTCTGCCATTTAAAAGAACAGTTCAATTCCTTTCAGAAATAAGTCAAAACAAGAACACTTTTATGTAAAGGATATATTTTTTCAGCTATATAATTATTATATATAAGTTATATGATATTTTTCAGTTATATAAAAATAAGTTATCCAATCAGTATGAGTAGGGGTAGAATTTTTTTCAGCCTGGTCTGTACTTCTTAACAGGAGAGACTGCTTCTACAGGGATGGGATACACTTAAATAGAAAGTGTGTAAGAATATTTGCTGATGCTATCAAGGCAGTGTTAGGTGGGTCGGAAAACTGCTAGCTTGGGGGAGGGGATACAAGAACTGATAGATTAACAGTAGCCACTGGCAGAGGTGAAAGTGATTCTTGCACTGCTTCTATTGTAATGAGCAGCAGCCTGGAAAACAAGATGTAGGGGATTTCAGAGACTGCTGGGAGTCATTGCGGTACAAGTAAACACATGGGTTGTGTTAGGGTAGCTAAGAATAGGAACAGGTGCATGTATACTTGCGTGTACACCAATGCTAGGAGTTTGGTAAATAAATTTGATGAATTTGAGGTATTGCTCAAAACATCAAAGGCAGATATTGTTGGGATATCAGAGAAGACATAGTGTCACAGATATAAGGAAAGCAGAACTGGAATTTGGGGAGTACAATGTGTACAGAAAAAATAGACAGGATAGGAAGGGAGGAGGGGTTATGCTATTAGTTAAGAAACACATAAAATCCAAGGAAGTGAAGCCAGTCGACATCACTGGACAGTGCAGTGTCGAGTCAGTTTGGTGTGACATAAGTATTGGAAGATCAAAATTGACCTTCCAATGCTTATGTCACTTATGGCCTAATGACTCTAATGAGTATAATAAGAAACTGTACAGGGAAGTAGAGTGGGCCAGTAAATCAGAGAGTCTTATAATGGGGGATTTTAATTTCCCAGATATTGACTGGAATTTGTGGGTTGGTCACTCACACACTAGCAAGGCTTTTGGGGATTTATTGGATGATTGTTTTCTACATCAGCATGTTCGGGAGGCAACTAGAGGGAGTAATACTCTTGATCTGATTATCAGCAGTGATTCTTCATGCATTAAGAATCTGCAGATAAAGGAACCACTAGGTCGCAGTGATCACAGTGTGCTGAAGTGGGATTTACTCAAAGAGGTAACTACCATCAGGGGTAAAGGGGAGGGTTTTTGCTTTCGTAAAGGCGACTGCGATGGTCTGAGACAGTATTTAAATTCTATACAGTGGGACCAACTGATGATGTTACCAACAGCAAATTCAAAATGGGAAGCATTCAAAGAACATATCTTGGAAGCTACTAAGCTTTACATGCCAACTAAAAAATATTGTTCAAGGTTTAGGCTTAAATGGATGTTAGATGAACTAATGAGACATATGACAGAGAAGAAAAATGCATGGGATACATATAAATTAATGAGTGACATGGAAGCCTATGATAGATATAAGCTGGTCTGTAACCAAGTCACAAAGGAGATTAGGCAGGCAAAGGCAGATTATTAGAAATCCTTGGCAAAGGATGCAAAGAAAAACAGAAAAGAGTTCTTGACCTATGTAAACTAGAAGGAAAGGGATGAATCAGATTGGTCCATTGGATATTGATGGTTGAACAGTTATGGATTCTGCTCAGGTGGCTAACAAACTAAACGAGTATTTTGCGTCTACATTCACACATGAGGAGTTATTCAGGAAGGGGAATGCCAGAGGTGAAGTAAACTCTGGCAGTGAGCTAGATGATTTTGTAATAACTGAGAAGAAAGTGGAGGAGAAATTGTTGAGGATAAACATAACAAAGGCATCCGGGGTGGATGGGGTCTATCCAGTTATATTAAAGGAGGCAGCAAAGGAAGTAAGCAAACACTTAGCCATAATTATGAGAGCTTCTTTGGACTCATGGGAGGTACCCATAGACTGGAGATGTGCAAATGTGACCCCAATTCACAAAGGAGGATCAAAGGGTGACACAAGTAATTATAGACCTGTGAGTTTAACTTCTGTTCCAGGAAAATTAATGGAGGCACTGGTTAAAGAAGCACTGCAGGATCATCTAGACAAGACTTCAGTTATAGCTTGGACACAGCAAGGTTTTGTTAAGTGAAAGTCTTGCCTGACCAATTTGATTGGATACTATGATGCAGTCACAAAAGAATTGGATGTAGGGAATAACTTTGATATTATATATTTGGATCTTAGAAAGGCTTTTGATACTGTTGCACATGGAAGACTGCTGCACAAATTGGAGCAGTTTGGCATTGGAGGCAAATTGCTGCTATGGATAAAGGGATGGTTGAGGGGGAGAAGGCAGAGAGTGGTAATCAATGGATACTGCTCATCATGGACTAATGTTATTAGTGGAGTCCCTCAGGGTTCAGTGTTGGGTCCATTGTTGTTTTCTGTATTTATAAATGATATTGATAATGGTATATCAAACTTAATGTCCAAGTTTGCAGACAATACGAAGGTTGGCAGGGTTGTTAAGGACACTACTGACGCTATGCTGCTGCAACAGGATCTGGAAAGGTTGAGCAGATGGGCTGAGAGGTAGCAAATGAAGTTTAACATTAACTAATGTAAAGTACTACATAGGGGAAACAGTAATCCCAGAGCAACGTATCAACTCTGTGGTACTACACTGACAGTGGTAGAGAATGAAAAGGACCTGGGGGTAATTGTGCAGGTAGATATGAAGTTCTCTGAGCAGTGCAGACGGGCTACAAGAGTAGCTCATGGTGTCTTGTCAATGATATACAGGAATTTTTCTAGCAGGGACAAGGAGGTGATTATTCCCTTGTAGAAGGCAATGGTCAGGCCACACCTGGAGTACTGTATACAGGTCTTGAGGCCTCATTTCAAGAATAATGTAGAACTGTTGGAATGAGTACAGAGAAAGGCAACAAGATTAGTGAATGGAACAAAGGGGTACTCTTACGAAGAAAGGCTTAATTTTTGCAAATTACAGTGTCTGGAGACTAGTCACCAGCGAGGTGATCTGATAGAGGTGTATAAAGTCTTGAATGGTTTGAGCATGCTCAATGCTGATGGGCTTCTTCCTCTTGCTCAGAATAATCACCTGAGAGGGCATAAATTCAAATTGAGGACAGATAGATGTAGGATAGATGTGCGGAAATTTGCCTTTAGCCAGCGGGTAGTTGGTTGGTGGAACACACTTCTATCCCTTGTTGTGGAAGTTGATAGCCTAAATAAATTTAAGGCTCAGCTGGACAGGTATTTCGAACGAATGGAGCGGTGAAATGGGAGTGTTTTTTTTTTTTTGGCTGATGCTGCACAAGCTTGCTTTCTTGTATCATATGCCTCTACTAATGCTAATGAGTAAAATAATGTGAGAAAGATGATATCCACATAGTCATATAATATCAGCATTGGGGCTTAATCTTTTTGGGTAATTAAGGTGTATTGAGGAAATACTTAATGTGAAAAAAAAATGTTCAAAACAATACTTAAAATATATACTGAAGGATGAAATCCAATGTGTGTAATATACTGTATATGTATACACCGCATATAATGTATGAAATTTGACAATGTCAGTTGGGTATAGGAGTCATGCATGAGTTTCCAGAACTACTAGAAATATAGGATAGAAGAAAGAATAAGGAGCAATCCTAATGGATAAATCTTATTCTTCTATAACCTTTATTCTTTCTTAAACCTACTACCAACAGTACCAATATGTTATATATTTATTATGATACCTCTGCTAATCTTTATTAATTTTTATTAATGTTTATTTGTTATTGTTTTAACATGAAGCTCACTTAGGTCATCAAATTCTTTATACTTTTATTCTTATTCTCTATTTGTCCTTGTTGGAGGCCAAATGTGCTGTAATTCCCTATATACCCAATCACATCCATATTTCAAGATATTAAATGAATTACAACATGTACTAAGTTGATTAAATTTTTTTTTTTTTTTTTATTGTAAATTGTGTAGGGCTTGGTTTTCATTTATTCTACTGCAGCTAAGAAAGTATTATTTAGTTCTAATTTTGTTGGAAGAGAAGATGCTAGGTTTTTATCAAATGACTCAATTAATATTGAGGATACCAAACTTGTAATGTAACCCTATTACAACAGAAAAAGTGACAAATAAGGCACCTTTGCCACATCCTAAAAGGGTTAGTAGAAGTACTTCATGGGAGGATGGAAGTTTTTTAAATAACATGTGGATTACAGTTCTCAAAACTACAGGATGCACTTATTTTCATAATTCTTAATTCTGTTCATAATTCTTCATCAGCTGTGATGAGATCTCAGAGATGCCACTTTTTTTTCTTTTTTTTTAATCTGGAAGTGAAATCATAAACCCTCCATATACCTTTTCTAACCAGTTTTCTGCAGGTGATGAAGCAATGCTGTCTTTTTTCATTTTGACTCACTACAAACTATGAAAGGTGAATTGTTTATTTTGCATATAATAGATGCTATATGAGCAACTATTTTGTTGCAATTAACTAGAGTGATGACATTTCTTGTCCAACACTGTAATTCATTCATCCTTAACCTATCTGTTCTTCAAAAGGTGGTTGTAAGGATGAATAAGGGCATCTTTGCACTAGTGGCATTCTGTAATTTGGCTCATTGTACCTATCATGCATTTTTTTCTGAAAATTTCCTTTTGCCAAGGGGTGTTTGCTGGATGAGAAACCAGAAGTTTGTTGGAAGTAGGGTATAGTAAAAAAATGCATACAGCATAAGAAATTAATTTGGAATTTTTCGACAAAAAAGCCAGAAATTAATTTTTATAATAAAATCAAGCCAGGAGTCAGACAGACTCAAACAAGCCCTGTATTCCTTATAGGAATGCAACAGGTCTGGGTTAATTTGGTTCTGATTTTTTTTTTTTTTTTTTTTAATATGTAAACCCCAAGCACAGGAGGTATTGAAACCTACAGTACTTAGTAGCATGCATGGATTGAAGGTTGAGAAGATGAAAGAAGATACTTGTTGACATTAAACTCAAATTTATGCAGATTGTAATTTTTGGGAAATACATATGAAGGGAGGTTGCTCCAGAAAGCAGAAAGTTAAGGAATAATTGAGGAAGAAGAAAAGTTGGTTCTGTGAGTTTGAAGTTGGATAGTAAAAGGATGCTGATTAATTGTGGCCTGTATTTAGACTGGTTTAGAAGAGAGAGAGAGAGAGAGAGAGATAGGGTTTTATAGAAGCTAATTCAAAAGAACAGTCTTATGGAAGTATCTATAGAAAAAGGCATGCAACCAAAACAGAACCACTATGACATAGAGAATGGAGAAACATTGTTAGAGATGGGTCATTAATTAACCTAACAGCGAAGGTAAAGAAAGACAACACGAGAATGATGAGAAAAGTCAGATAACTTACGCGGAAAATTAGTTTCCCGATACGGCACTCTAGCGCTGCTCGCCCGCTTGGTAAACAGACGGTAGGTGTTATCGGTTTAGAGCAAAGTCGAGAATGATATATTGATTAACAGGTAGGTGTGGCAAACGATGTGCTGATTGGTGCGTGAACACGACACATGATAACATCGGTTTAGTATCACTTTAATAGCACTCAGAAACACTAATGGGAACTTGCCCTAATGAACGCTTTCCGTAATGGTGAAAAAAGGTCAGGTTACCTCCACTTGAATCCCATGGGAGCTTGACCCTTCCCGAAGTGGAGGGGGTAACCTAACCTTTTTTCTTTAGAATCACAGTCATATTTAGAAGTGCATTCATAAAAAAATTAATTTTTTATTACTATTTTTATTTTCTTGTTCAGTAATATGCCCTAATAGTGAAAAAAGATCAGGTTACTTCCACTTGAATCCCTCCCAAAATGGAGGGGGTAACCTAACCTTTTTTCTTTAGAATCATGGGTTGACTAGCGCATAAATTGTTTATTAACAAAATATTAATTTTTTTATTACTGTTCTTTTATTTTTAAGGTCAAGTTACGAAATATAACCAAAAATAAAGAAACCTTTTCCTTTTTTCGTAACCAAACCTAAATCAACAGTATAGTAAAAACACTCATGAACTCCAAAAATCTGCTTTTAATAATGAGGGGAAAAATTAATGAAGAACATTAAAATGATACATAATGATAAGGTATCATTTTAATGTAGCGATGAATCTTTAAAAGATTCATCGCTACTATTACCTGTTTACTGTTCATCACAAAAATATTATATTATAAATACACATTATAATGCCAACCAATGACTACACAGTAGCTTGTTGTCTGTCGCACCCACCACCAATCATTTCATCGTTTGCCACGCTTACCTGTCAATCAATATATCCTTCTCGATTTCGGCTCGAAACCGATAACACCTACTGTCTGTTTACCGAGCGAGCAGCACTAGAGTCCGGTATTGGGAAACATTTTCCGCGTAAGTTATCCAACGTTTCTCATCATTCTCGTGTTGGCTTTCTTTACCTTAGCCAACCTAACTAACCCCTTTTGAATGGTAATGTAACGTAACATAATGATAATGTATCAACTGGGGGATACTATACTCAGGGTAGTGGAGAATGAAAAGGACCTGGGGGGGTAATTGTGCAGTCAGATATGAAGTTTTCTGAGCAGTGCAAAAAAGACTGCAAGAGTAGCTCATGGTGTCTTGTCAATGATATACAGGAATTTTGCTAGCAGGGATAAGGGGGGTGATTGTCCCTTTGTATAAGGCACTGGTTAGGCCACACCTTGAGTACTGTATACAGGTCTGGAGGCCTCGTTTTAGGAAAGATGTAGAGCTGCTGGAACGAGTACAGAGAAAGGCAACGAGATTGGTGATTGGAACAAAGGGTTGTTGTTACCAAGAAAGGCTTAAGTTCTGCAAATTACAGCCTCTGGAGACTGGGCATCTGCAAGGTGATCTAATTGAGGTGTATAAGGCCTCGAATGGATTGAGCAAGCTCAATGCTAATGGGATTCTTCCTCTTGCTCAGATTATTCACTTGATCTGGCATAAATTCAAATTTGGGAAAGACAATTGTAGAATAGGTGTGCGGAAATTCACCTTTAGCCAGCGAATGGTTGATAGTTGGAACAAATCTGTTGTAGTGAAGGTCAGCAACTTAAATAAGTTCAAGGCAGAACTAGACAAACATTTGGAGCGAATGGATTTTTTTTTTTTTTTTTTTTTTTGGCTGATGCTGTATAAGCTCGCATTCTTGCACATATGCCCTACTAATTCTAATGGAGTCTAGAAACCTGAGTGAGGCTTTGGTGGCACAGCCGCAGATGTGGTGCCCCCAACACTTATACCATGTTAAAGGAGTCGTTGCAAACTGCAGCAAGTACTGATGAAGAGGTACTTACTGCTACCTACATATTAAAAATAACAAAGACAAATGAAAATGCACTTAGTTTAGAATAAATAAGTAAGTAGGAACCTACACTGATCGAGGGAAGCATATCTCTTTCATTTAGTATGGTGCAATTGCTGCTGGAAATGAACTAGGAAATCCTCACTGCACTAACCCATTGGACAAATATAGATGCCCTTAGGAAAAAAAACACAAAAGTAAAATGGAGCAGGGGTGGTCAATGAGTTGATTGCAGCTTTAATTTTGGTCATCCCTTGATTTATGTGGTCAGGTATACTACCAAAATTTTATATTGTACAGAGGGTTTCGCTACCTGTGCGTTATTTGTTTAATTTTTTTAATTATTTTTAACGAAGCTTCAAAAATAGGAATGAAGAGCAGATTTTTTTTTTTTTTTGCATGATTGAAGATTTCATTGAAGGAGAAACACATTTCACCATAATAACGTAAAATACCACAGAATTCCAGCTGTATTATTGCAAATGCAGTAAGTTTGATTTTACTACCCATTTATAATTAGATTGCACTAACAGAAAAGTGCAAATTGTTTTTATGGTTTATGGTCGTGACCTCCAGAAATAGCTTTAGAGAAATATCACAAAGGCATTCAAAACTGATTCTTATAAGAATATAACCAAACAGAGCAATAAACGGTGGTGTGTTTGTCCGGTTATTTTGGAAACAACTTCCTTTTTCGGGAATCCTCTTTATCAATTATCCTACATTAGCTGTTCAGACAGAATATTTTTTCGGTTAGCAAAACTTAGTGTTTTAATCGGTAAGCATTGCTTTTTCTGATTTAATAACTGGACAGTACTTATGTTAATTTAATACCTTTTGATTTAAAATGAATACTACGAAAAAGAGAAAAATGTATCATTTCCATCAAGAGTGGGAACTACAATACTTTTTTGTAATGGCGAAAGAAAAATGTTGTTGTTTGATTTTCAATGCTTCCGTGGCTATACCCAAAATAGGAAATTTAGAAAAGTACTTCAACACACTCCATGGTAAATACCAATAAATTAGAACTTAAAAAAATTAATTAGAAGAACTTAAATCTAGATTATTCGCGCAACAAAATTTCTTCATGACACCTAATTTACAATCTAAAGCAGTAACTGCAGCATCATTTAAAGTGAGTCATCTTCTTGCAAAAAAATGCAAATCATTTTCTGATGGTCAGTTCATCAAAGACGCATTTTTAGAAATAACAGATTCTCTTTTTGAAAATTTTAAGAACTAAAATGAAATTAAAAGTGCCCTTCAGTGTTTGCAATTATCTCGAAATACTGTGATGCGATGCATCGAAAAAATGAGTAAAAATGTGAGCGAACAATTGCGTGCTGATATTGCAAATTGTGTGTCCTTTTCTTTACAACTGGATGAATCTACAGACGTCAGTGATACAGCTCAATTGCTTGTTTTTGTTGGTATGTTTTTTGATGATTTTGCCACTAGAAAAGAACTGCTGGGTATGGTTTTGTTAAAAGAAAGAACTAGAGGTCTTGATATCTTTAACTCATTCAAATATTTTATTGAAAAAATTAAATTAAATTACCACTATTTAAGTTCGTATCAGTAACAACAGATGGAGCCAAAGCAATGATGGGGCATCTTAACAGATTCATCGCATTGTGCCAAAAGGATGATGAATTCCCAGATTTTTTGAGTTACCACTGTGTCATCCACCAACAAATGTTAGCCAGCAAAAGATTAAATACTAAAAGTGTTATGGACATCGCTTTCGAAATCGTGAATTCCATCAGAGGACAATCTCTTCAAAGGAGACTTTTCAAAATGCAACTCGAAAAAGAACCAGATGTGATATTACACACAGGTGAGGTGACTGAGTCGGAGTAAGTTTCTACAGAGATTTCGAAATTTGCTGAATGAACTTAAAAAATTTGTTGATCAAAGGGGAGATAATTATCAGCAGCTACAAGATATGGAGTGGTTGTGTGACCTGGCTTTTTTGGCAGATTTTAACAGTAAATTAAGTGATCTGAATTTGGAATTACAAGAAAAAAATAAAAATGTAGTGACATGATTAGTAGTATTTCTGCATATAAATATCAATTTTTGGCAATGGCTAAGGATCTCAAATAAAAACAATTCGATCATTTGCAAAATTATCCTGTTTTTGAATTTAATAGTGAGAAATATGTTTCTGAAATTGAGAATGTTGTGGACGATTTTGAAACCAGAATCAGTGATTTTAAAACAATTGAAGACATTGTTCAATATATTTCTTATCCATTTAATGTCCACTTAGATACAAAACAAATTGCAGAAAAAATCGCTGCGATTTTTGACGTGGAGAAAATATTACTTGAAAATGAAATTATTACATTGCGAAACGATATCTTCCTAAAAGCCAGATCAGCAGAAGAAGACTTTTGGAAATATGTTTGCCGAGAAAGGTACCCAAATGTAAAAAAATGCAGTGAACTTTTAAATTTTTAAAATTTTAAACTTTTAAATATTTTGGTTCCACATATCTGTGTGAATCGGCCTTTTCGTGTTTGAAACAAACAAAGACGAAGAATCGCTGTGCTCTTACGGACTTGCATACAGAAGATTCTTTACTGTTGGTCTTATCACAGTATATCCCTGATTTTGAAAGCTTGGCAGATGACATGAAGACACAAACTTTGCATAAATTAAAATTTTAAATACGTATGAATTTAAAATAAGAATTCTGAATTGTATTGAATTTAAAAATTTATAAACAACATTTTTCAATATGTGTTGATTAACTTTTTTAACCTTGTGCAATGAAATTTTTGAGATGGTAAATCACGGCACATTTTGAAGGAAAAAAGTAGATCGCATCACAAATTAAATTGGCCACCCCTGGAATAGGGGAACAACAGTGACCATTTCTTCAAAGAGGCATTAGTTCTGTGAAAATTCCCCAAAACATTTGCATTTCTGTCATGACTAATGCTGAATGCATGAACCACAAAACAGATACGTGCATACATACAATAGATGTTATTTATCTATCTACTTACTTGTTACCTAAAATGGATATGAGTTAGCTGTAAAAAATATCCTGTAGCAAGAGGCTAAATTGTTTTTGTGTGATGAGAGAAAGAATTAGAATTTCATATGCAGAGAAATTATGTATGGCATGGTAATTCAAAGGACTGGCCTGGATCCTGAAATATAGTGTTTTCTTTAAGTATAATAGATTATATTTTCTTTTTAAGATATGATTTTGTAGAGATATAAATACATATTTTTATATAAATTATATTTATATGATTAATTTTTTGTACGTTTAACTAAGGAAACTGCAGTGAAAATAAAACCATAGATACCAAAAAGCTGTATTTTTTAATGATGCTTGCATTCTTTACATTTGTATTTCCTTTAGAAATAAACACTAATAATGTTATTTTGTGTTTTGTAAATCTAAATGAATGCATTCCTTTTTGCAGGAATTCGACTCTGATGGCACCATGGCTAAATTTGAAGATATTTCCAGTTTTTCTGTAGGATTACAAGAGTACCATGAACATCTTAATAGTATTTTAGAGAACATTCATGCAAAAGAACATCAGTGCCTTATAGAGTTACAAAATGCCACTGACTCCCTGAAAAATATCAAAATGTGTTGGAATGGTAAGTTTTTATATTGGCAGAAATTTAAATTTTATGGAAACATTTTGTAGAAATTTCTTAATGAACTTAAGTAATTTGGATTGGTTATTTGCCTTGGGAAGATTTTGGAATATCACCAATTTTTTGAATAGTGTACAAAAGGGTCTGAGATAAAGTTCATCATATTTGAAATTTATTCCAAAATTGTACAATTGTACCAGAATTGGTATCTGGCATATTTTTAAAAAACTTGACCTTTCTGTCAGAATCCAGAATTTGAACATTCCTCAGGCAATTGATGTCTGTAATTGACCATTTGATATATTATTCTATCACTACTACTACTTAAATTTATTAGGCTACTGATAGTAGAAATACCATCAGACCCACTTGTTTGATAGATGAAATTAAGTTTTTGGAATATTATTCATTAAAATTCAAAACAGTTTCTTGGAGAATTTAACACTTAAGATGAGTATAAAATCGTGCTTTACAAAAGGAAGTGGTATGGATAAAGTGAAAGGAAGGCCTCTTTTTGTGGAGAAGGGATGCTTCCCTTAGTGATTCATGCGATCATTCCACTCAAAAAAGTTTTCTGTAGAACTCGGGGTAGTTAGAAATATTTCACATGAAGTGTATACAGGTGACCCCCGCTTAATGATAATTTGTTCCGGAAAAACAGAGCGCTAAGTGAATTCATGCTAAGCGAGTGCTGCATTCTCATAAGATAACATATGTATTTGTGAGTTGCAGTTAGTGTCATAGGATATTTCCTAATCAATAATAAATGGCAGTGAAAAGATGCACAAATTTCGGTCAAAATATTTAATATTCAAATATTTGTACATCATAAAATATTCTGCATTACATACGTATATACAGCAGGCCCCTGTTATAACGCGGGCCTGCTGTATTCGCTATAACGCTGTTCTTATATTACAACACGTATCTGACTATAACGCTCTTTTACAGATTGCATTTTTGGCATATTTAATGAAATCGTTTCATTTGATGGAGTCGATAGCTTGAAAATGAATAGCAAAACAGCATTAAAACGTTTCCCACGCCGACTTGAGAAATTTTCCCACGCTCAGTGAAATTTTCTTGCACGCTAATTTAATGCAGTACAGTGACTTGTTACGTAGTTCCGAGATCAACATTTTAAAAAATTATCAAGTATATTGCTTGTAATATTTGCATTATATGCACTTATCCAAAGACTAATCATCACTCAGTACAGTATTAGACATCGTGCGTAACAGACAGTTTACTCGAACATTGTATCATAATTAATGCAACCAACGCAGTTACATTTTCGAAGAGTTAATAATAGCCGATAAGAATGAAAAAGCAACAATGTCTGGACGCAGTACGAAGACTATAAATGTAAGAAAAAGACTGAATTCGAAAATTAAATTAGACGTTTTGAAGCGAATCGATTCCGGTCAATGACAAGCGGATATGTGCCATAATTTAGGACTTGCAAGTTGTTTAACTGTAAGAACAATTATAAAAAAATAAAGAATTAATTTTAGCAGCAGGAAAGATGGCTGTTCCACTGCAAGCAACTAGGGCTAGGCTGACTATTAGGATTGAAATGGAAAGACTTTAAGACCGACATTTGTGCATATTTTCACTACCATTTATTATTGATTAGGAAATATCCTATGGCACCGGCCGCAACTTACAAATACATATGTTATCTTATGGGAATGCGGCGCTCACTTAGCGCTCCGTTTTTCCGGAACGAATTATCAGCGTTAAGCGGAGGTCATCTGTAATTATGTGGTAACTACTTATGTATCAAAATTAAATTTAAAATTCTAATTAAAATCATGAATTTAATTGATTCAAACTTATTTTAATTGATTTAATTTAATTGATGAATTTAATCATGAAAAATATGTCGATTTTGGGTTGTACTTTGGCCCTCTTCCTGGTAAACTAAAAGGGGTTTAATTTTAAATCCCCCACAGCGTTACCACCCAACAATAAAGTCAAACGATTCTTCGCCGCTTTGAAACCCGGCATGTTTTTTTCTTCTTTCAATATGAAACTTCTTTTAGGCATTCATTTCCAAAAAAAGTCCTGCTTCATCTATGTTAAAAAGTTGTTGAGAAGTACAACACATAATACCCCTCTTCAATAATTTTAACAAGTTCTTTTTTTTTTTGAAAGTTTCGGCTCCTTGATCTGCGCTTGCAGCTTCTTCCTGGATTTTAAATTTATTCAACCAGCCCCTACTAGTTTTAAATGGTTCCACATTTTTGTTTTATTTTTTTAGGTGAGTTTTCTTCAGATCATCATGTAGGCTAATCTCTCTCTCTTTTTTTTTTTTTTTTTTATAATATTTAACTTAACTGAATTCTGCATTGAATATTATCTTCAATAAAATTAGTTAGAAAGTCTCTCCATTTCAATCCTAATAGCTGGCCTAGCCCTAGTTGCTTGCAGGGGAACAGCTGTCTTTCCCGCTGATAAAAATAATTCTTTATTTTTTATAATTGTTCTTACAGTTAAACTTGCCAGTCCTAAATTATGGCACACATCCACTTGTCGTTGACCGGAATCGATTCGCTTCCAAACGTCTAATTTAATTTTCAAATTCAGTCTTTTTCTTACATTTATAGTCTTTGTACTACGCCGAGACGTTGTTGCTTTTTCATTCTTATCCGGCGCCTCCGTAGCCAGGTGGGCAGGAGCAGCAGTGCGTAGCACACGCTTCTTGATTAGACCGGGGTTCGAGCCCGTGCCCACCAAATATGGAGGATGCGGAAAGGTCAGGGAATGACCACCGCCCATTCCCCCGGAGCAATGTGGCTTTAGTTGCTAATACTCCTAAAAAAAACCAAATAACAAATAAATAATACATTCTTATCCGCCATTATTAACTCTTCGAAAATGTAACTGAGTTGGTTGCATTAATTATGATACAATGTTCGAGTAAACTGTCCATTATGCATGATGTATTATGATGTAGAGTATTAGAATACTGTACTGAGTGATGACTAGACTTCGGATAAATGCATATAACGCAATATTACAAGCAATATACTTGATCATTTTTTAAAATGTTGATCTCGGAACTACGTAACAAGTCACTGTACTGCAATTAAATTAGTGTGCGAGAAAATTTCACTGAGCGTGAGAAAATTTCTCAAGTCGGCAGGGAAAACGTTTTAAATGCTGTTTTGCTATTCATTTTCAAGCTGTCAACTCCATCATATGAAACGATTTCGTTAAATATGCCAAAAATGCAATCTGCAAAAGAGCGTTATAGTGATTTGTGACAGCATTATAGTCAGATACGGGTTGTAATATAAGAATAGCGTTATAGCGAATCAGCGTAAAGCGAACTGCGTTATAATGAGGGCCTGCTGTAATATAAAAATTAAACTCCTTAGTAATACATGGTATGTGCAATCTTTTTATTTTTATATTTTATTTTATATATTTTTATGTATATATATTTTTTTAGAGGCAAAGAAGAAACGAGAATTATTACAAGAAAACAAAGAAAATCTAAAGTGCATTGAAAATGATTTAGAAAAAATCTTGATACAGAAGGAAGAGCAAGATAAGAAACAGAAGAATATGGCAGAGTTAATTATGGAAGAAAAACAGAGTAATGATAATTAATTTGGATATGTTCAAAAATTATTTATTACATTAAATAGATAAAATGATGGTGTGTTATGATGGCAACCAATGTCATTTTATGCAGCAGGTTACCAGAATTTGATAAAGCAATAAGACAAGTGTATAAATATTTTTGGTAATTATGTTAAAAAATAAAGCTGTGTTGAGGTCAGTTTCCGGCTTATTCCCCCCCCCCCCCCATAAACTGTTTAAAAATAATGTAGTGTTTATTGCAAATCCTTTCCAATTCACACTTGGCTTATTGCTTATGTAATGTTCTAAAAAAACTTATATTAGGTGTAAGTTTTACTTTGCATTGCAAAAGATTATGTAAAATGATTGTAAAAACATGTTTAGACATTTTACATGCAAACATTTTTACATTCAGCCTATTCTTAAAACCACCTAATTACTGTAGTCATTATCATGTAAATGCTTTCTTTTCTGAGATTTTTTTTTTTTTTAGTTGACTGCAGATGTGATAAAAAATAAGACAGATTTCACCTCCCAATGAAATCTTTCCCATATAGTATTTTTAGTATCTCAATGAAATTTTTACTGCAGTAATGTAGCACCAGAACTCAATACCTTGGCACCACATGGAAAAAATTGATTTCCTACATGTGCTGGTCATACTTCTTTATGAGCAGGAAACACTGCTGTTTCCGCTGCAGGTTAATCTTCATTTCTGATTCAAATGGTGAAAGTCAGCTGCATCTTAATCACAGAATTGCACCTTGTTTTCAAAACCTCTCCTGTCAGTATTTGCTTATTCACTGTTAGCGTTAGCCATAATAGTGCAAGGAAGCTACACGCTTTTGCTACACTAGCCAAAATATGTAAAAATAAAATAAACGCCTTATGTATTTCCTCTCCTCACATAGGTAACTATACAGCTGACCTTTGAATTTCTCCAAGCTGTCAACCTTAACTACTCGTGGAGTCAGCTCCATGAGTTTATTCCAGTAATTAACAACTTACTGTCTAAAAGTAACTTCCTACAATCTAGTCTAAATTTCTTTCTCTGTAATTTGAATTTATAAACTCTAGTTCTGAAATCATTTATAACTGTGAAAATTTTGCCTTCATTCACTTTACCATTATCTCTCAGAGGCAGTTGCTGATGTGCCAATAAAACCCAAAATCAAACCTCTCAGAACATTATAGACCTTATCAGGTTTCCTCTAAGGTGTCTGGTTTCCCACATATTCAAAGTACAAATACCCATTTTCATGGATCTCACCAAGCAGGTTGCTTGTCTTTGGACTGTTTCAAGAAGTTTGATATCTTTTTTTTTAGATGCAGTTTCCACACTTGAACAGAGTATCAAGTGCAGTCTTACAATTGTGTTATACAGTGGAGTTATGACCTCCCTATCTCTACAAACTAATATCTGACAAATCATCAGTAGGTCACCATTGGCTTTCTCTGATACCTGTCTACAGTACTACTTGGAGAACTTCATGTCCATCGGTATTGTAATTTGCAAATCCCTTCTTCTGCCACTGTTTTTAATCAGTCCCACTATGTGTTCAAGTTATTTTAGGGTTCCTATTCCTCAAGTATAAGACTGCATTTTGCTGCATTAAAACATAGCTGCCACTTTTCTGACCTCAGAGCCTTTTTAAGTAATCCCGAAGAAGCACACCTTTGTACTGATCATTAACGGCTCCCTCAATCTTGACCTGATCTGCAAATTTTGACAGTACCCTCTGTACCTCTGGTGATTGCCATATAACTACATTCCTGTTAAAATGATCCTGCATTACTTCTTTAACCACTGACTCCATTATGTTTCCTGGCACAGAAGTCAGGCTAACAAGTAATTACTCATTATGCCCTTTTATCCCCTTTTTATGAATAAATGATCTGCATTACTTCTTTAACCACTGACTCTATTATTTTCTTTGAAGTAGAAGATAACCGTGGTTTTTGATAACAGAGTGGGTGCGAGAGTACATGTGAACAGGCAAAGTTTTTATTGGCTCCAGCAAATAGAGAAGTTTTGCTTTTTTATTGACTTAAATTGGCATATTAATTTATTTTTTAGAGTTGCTTTATATTCCTAGCAACAATACTTTAGTTTAATTTGAATTTAGATAGAGATTTTGTAGGTTATTACTTAGTATCGGTAAGGGTATCAAATCCATGTGTTGAACAAGTTTTGCAGCTCCCCCGAACTTAAAGTTTTTAATTATACTTAGCCACTTTATTGACTTAATTGTTAGATTAAAAATTTTTTTCTCTAAATAGCTTATAGACCTAGTCAAGCACCGTGGTTTTTTTTGAATTTAGATAGTGCAATTTGGAAAGTAAATAGTACCTCTTGTCCGTAGATTAACCATTCGTAACTTGCCGCCATTGTTATACGATACGTGTGCACTGAACTGGATAGCGTAAGGTTTAACAGAAAACTAGATAGCGAGTATAGTAGTATCAATTAATCAGTAAAATTTATTAATCTTATTGAATTTCATTGTCACTTGAATTGTACTTTAACTAAATAAATATAGCAACCTAGTTTTTACAAACTTAACATCATAAATTGATACATATAAGTTAACAGGGGATAAGAAAGTCATATAACGTAACTTGGAGATAACATTTGATACCGAAATACATATATATATATAGTGTTATAACTGCATTGGGATATAAGTTTAGGGTTATATTTTGTATTGGAATTTTATTGTACTTGAATAGAAATCATAACTCAGACCAGAGCAGCAAAGCAAAAGGCTCAAACTAATGGAAGTGCTGTGGCTCAGGGCAGAACTGAGGGGGGGCAGTTGTCCTCTGAATCACAGTCTATTGAAATGCACTGCTTGTTTGGTGTTTGTGGAGCAATCAGGAACGGGACATGATATTGCCAGGGAGAATGTCTTTGTATGTGTGCGATGTAAGGAGTGCAAGGAAATCAGGTGCCATCTCAGCATTGTTATGGGCTTATATGAGAGTTTGAAGGACAGGGTGGATGCCCTCGAAGGATTTAAATTGAGAGACCCATCAAGCTCTCAGCTGCCCACATCAGTGCCAGAGCTTGCCCTTGAACCTCAAACAACACATCAAACCCCAAGGCAGAATGCGTTGGTCCCAAAGGAACTGGTTCTTGTAGGTGACTCTGTTGTCAGGGAAACGGGGAACATATTGTGCAAAAAGGATAGATGGAACAGGACCAGGGTATGTCTGCCAGGGGCAAAGGTTGATGACGTTGTAGAGCAGATATCATCTTTTAAGGGCACAAAGGGTGATATTGTTGTACACATTGACACTAATGATATTAAGAGTAGGAGACCAGCAGAATTACTTAACAAATACGTCAATGCTGAAAAACAGCCGTGAGTTAGGGTTTTATTTGAAAGTGTCTGCAATTCTGCCTAGACACAATAGGAGGGAGTATATGATGAGAGCCTTTTCGATCAATTCGGCCCTGGAAAGATTGTGCAAGGCTCAAGCAGTAGAATTTTTCTCAGCCTGGTCTGTGCTTGTTAACAGGAGAGACTGCTACTACAGGGATAGGATACACAAATAGAAAGGGTACAAGAATATTTCCTGATGCTATCGAGGCAGATTTAGATGAGTCAGAAAACTGCTAGCTTGGAGGGATACACGGACTAATAGATTAACAGTAGCCGCTGGCAGAGGTAAAAGTGATTCTTGCACTACTTCTACTGAAATGCAATTGAGCAGCAGCGTGAAAAGCAAGGCAATGGGGATATCCTTGACTGCTGGGAGTCATAGTGGAACAAGTAAATACATGGGCTGTGTTAGGGTAACTAAGAGTAGAAACAGGTGCATGTATACTTGCATGTACACCAATGCTAGGAGTATAGTTAATAAATTCGATGAGCTTGAAGTGCTAGTCAAGACATCAAAGGCAGATATGTTGGGATATCAGAGACATGGTGTCACACAGACATAAGCAGTGCAGAACTGGAATCTGGGAGTACAATGTGTACAGAAAGGATAGACAGGACAGAAAGAGAGGAGGGGTTATGCTGTTAGTTAAGAAACACATAAAATCTAAGGAAGTGCATCCAATTGATGTTGGTGAACAATGCAACGTTGAGTCTGTTTGGTGTGACATAAGCACTGGGAAAGGAAAAATGAGAGTAGGTGTGTGTTATAGGCCAAATGAATCTGATGAGTATAATGAGCAATTGTGCAGAGAAATAGAGTGGGCCAGTAAATCAGAGTGTCTTATAATGGGGGATTTTAATTTCCCAGAGATTGACTGGAATTTGTGGGATGGTCACTCACACACTAGCAAGGCTTTTGTGAATTTATTGGATGATTGTTTTCTACAGCAGCAACTAGAGTGAGTAATACTCTTGATCTTGATATCAGTAGTGATTCTTCATGCATTAAAAATCTGCAGATAAAGGAACCACTAGGTGGCAGTGATCACAGTGTGCTGAAGTAGGATTTACGCAAAGAGATTACTACCATCAACGGTAAAGGGAAGGGTTTTTGCTTTCGTAAAGGTGACTATGGCGGTCTGAGACAGTATTTAAATTCTATACGGTGGGACCAACTGATGATGTTACCAACAGCAAATTCAAAATGGGAAGCATTCAAAGAATTAATCTTGGAAGCTACTAGTCTTTTCATACCAACAAAGAAATATTGTTCTAGATTTAGGCCTAAATGGATGTCAGATGAACTAATTAGATATGTGACAGAGAAGAAAAATGCATGGGATGCATATAAATTAACATGTGACACAGAAGCCTATGATAGATATAAGCTGGTCTGTAACCAAGTTACAAAGGAGGTTAAGCAGGCGAAGGCAGATTACGAGAAATCTTTGGCAAAAGATGCAAAGAAAAACAGCAAAGAGTTCTTTAGTTATGTAAACTCTAGAAGGAAGGGGATGAATCAGATTGGTCCACTTGATATCAATGGTTCAACTGTTGATGATCCTGCTCAGGTAGCTAACAAACTAAATGAATATTTTCCATCTACATTCACACATGAGGAGTTATTCAGGGAGGGGAATGCCAGAGGCGTATTCAACTTTGGCAGTAAGCTAGATAATCTTGTAATAACTGAGGCTAAATTGGAGGAGAAATTGTTGAAGATAAACATAAGAAAGCACCTGGGGTGAATGGAATCTATCCAGTTATATTAAAGGAGGCAGCAAAGGAAGTAAGCAAACCTTTAGCCATAATTATGAGGGCTTCCTTGGACTCAGGGGAGGTACCCATGGACTGGAGATGTGTAAATGTGACCCCAATCCACAAAGGGGGGACACAGGTAATTACAGACCTGTTGGTTTAACTTCTGTTCCAGGGAAATTAATGGAGGCACTGGTTAAAGAAGCATTGCAGGATCATCTAGACAAGACTTCAGTTATACCTCGGACACAGCATGGGTTTGTTAAGGAGAAGTCTTGTCTGACTAATTTGATTGGATACTATGATGGAACACAAAGGAACTGGATGCAAAGAATAACTTTGATATCATATATTTGGATCTTAGAAAGGCCTTGGATACTGTTGCACATGGAATACTGCTGCACAAATTGGAGCAGTGTGGCATTAGAGGCAAATTGCTGCTATGGATAAAGGGATGGTTGAGGGGAGAAGACAGAGAGTGGTAATCAGTGGACTAATGTTATTAGTGGAGTCCCTCAGGGTTCAGTGTTGGGTCCATTATTGTTTTCTGTGTTTATAAATGATATTGATGATTGTATATCAAGCTTAATGTCCAAGTTTGCAGACGATACGAAGGTTGGCAGGGTTGTTAATGACACTAATGACAGTACACTGCTGCAACAGGATCTAGAAAAGTTGAGCAGATGGGTTGAGAGGTAGCAAATGAAGTTTAACATTGACAAACGTAAAGTACTACATATGGGAAGCAGTAATCCCAGAGTGACGTATCAACTCTATGGTACTACACTGACAGTGATAGAGAACGAAAAGGACCTGGGGGTAATTGTGCAGGCAGATATGAAGTTTTCTGAGCAGTGCAGACAGGCTGCAAGAGTAGCTCATGGTGTCTTGTCAATGATATACAGGAATTTTTCTAGCAGGGATAAGGAGGTGATTATCCCCTTGTATAAGGCAGTGGTCAGGCCACACCTTGAGTACTGTATACAGGTCTTCAGGCCTCATTTTAAGAAGGATGTAGAACTGTTGGAACGAGTACAGAGAAGGGCAACAAGATTGGTGAACAATACAAAGAGTTGCTCTTATGAAGAAAGGCTTAAATTTTGCAAATTACAGTGTCTGGAGGCTAGGCACCTGTGAGATGATCTGATTGAGGTGTATAAAGCCTTTAATGGTTTGAACATGCTCAATGCTGATGGGATTCTTCGTCTTGCTCAGAATAATCACCTGAGAGGTGATAAATTCAAATTGAGGAAAGACGATTGTAGGATAGATGTGCGGAAGTTTGCCTTTAGCCAGCGGGTGGTTGATTGCTGGAACAAGCTTCCATCTGTTGTTGTGGAAGTTGATGGCTTAAATAGATTCAAGGCAGAACTTGACAAATATTTGGAGTGAGGGGATGGGTGAAATAAGGGTTGTTTTTTTTTTTTTTTTTTTGGCTGATGCTGTATAAGCTTGCTTTCTTGCATAATGTGCCCTTGTTAATGTTAATAATTATTCACTTTGCTCTTTGATCTCCCCTTTATAAATAGGGGAGACATTTGCACACTCCAGTCTGTGGGAACCTCCTATGAACCCAGAGATGCTGTCATGATGATAGCTAAATATTTGCTTACCTCTTTTGTTGTGGTTTTTTTTTTTTTTTTAAATAATTGCATTGATTTTGCCAACCTCCAGGTGCCTTATTCACTTTTAGTTTCAACAATTGCTCTCTCAGTTAACACAAAATCATTTAACTCGCAGTTGCAACTTGGTTTTCTTATAAGTAGGGCTTACAATACCGAGATTCCAGGATCCCGATCATTTTTTTTTCAGGATTTGAAATAGTGGTATTGATACAAAAATACCAATTTTTCTGTACTAATTTAAAAAATAATTGTTTATGATTTATTCACATAAAGGTTATAAAATCGACAACAATAAATCATTAATATTACAGAGGGATTATTATACCCAACGTATGCAACGGAAACCTGAAAATGTCATGAAACTAAGACATAAAATCTTACAAATATATTTCTCTTAATAATAAATATTTATTGTGTGGAAGTAAAGCACTTAAGGAATAACGAAAATATCATTACAGAAATATTTCCATTAGTGGAAGTAGGCCTGGTAGGGCACTTACGGAATATGGTGAACAATGGTGTGGCTGGTGCAGAAGGGTTAAAATTAAAAGCTTCTGAACAATAGTTTATTCCCTCTGTTACACCGCTACTTGAGGATGCGACACTTAGTGCATTTTGGGAAAGGATGTCGGTATGGAGCAGTTCGAATATATTGTCAGCATGTGATCTAGAGACAAAAGATGAAAAAGTTTCGTTGTGTGGGAAAAAGCTCACTCTTCTTCCTTTGGTGGGAAAAACAGAATGTTTTTCCCACCAAAGGAAGGAGAGTAAGCTTAAAGAATAACACCATGATTAGGTCAGGTTTAAATTAGATAGGCGGAGATATGTAAATGAAAAGGAAATAAATAAGGCTCTCGTGCCAAAAGAGTGGGTTGTGGTTGTTGTTTGGAAGGGTTGCAGACTTGCAATGGTAGTTCTGGGTTCAGTTCAGGATCCAGTTCTGATCGTGTCCCACTATATGGTGATGAGTTCCGCTGAACATGTCCCTGTGCTAGAAGTTAATACGGAAGCTCAGTAACAACCCAGTCAGATTGGGCCCTGGCTTCTACTACTGCTGTGGTAATTTCCTTCAGTATTAACAGAGAACTGTTCCCGAAATAAGACAGTACTGGAAGACCTATATGGCAGAATTCAACTAAGAAGAAAGACTTCACCGTACTCCGTGGATGGAATCCGCACAAAGGAATCCCACCGTGAAAGAGAAGGAAGATAAGTTCTCTGAACTGTGAAAAGGGGTGCTTAAATAAAACTATTTTAAAGTAAGGATGAAGTTGAAGAAATTACGAGAAATTTACAGAAATGTTTAGTATTGGGTTGGTGTATTGGTTGAAGTTGTAAAGAAAATTGATATTGCTAAATTAAGAGAGAGAGATATATGGAATTAAGTATTAAGTCAGCTTATGGATTGCTGTTGTGAAGAGAATTGATATTGCTGATTAAGACAAATATGAGAAAGTGATTAAGGTTGAATTAGCTTAGTGTTTGCATCTGTAGAGAGAATTGATATTGTTAATTCAGAGAAATTTTATGGAAATGATAGCATGTATTAACAGATTAAATGAGAAAAATTAGATGTAAATGAATGCCAATTATGTATATACTTTTAAGTAGTTTTGTGTGATGAATGACTTTTGTTTTATGATATTTGTGTCATTGCTCATGAGAAACTATGGGAAAATCCTTCAGCTCCTGCAAATTCTGATTTTTTAATACAGTCAGGTAGCTTGTGGGCCTTAGTGCTTGAGGGGGAGCTGCTGTACAAAAATCATAACAATGGCCAGTGACAGCAGTACTAAGGTAGAGGGAAATAAAAATTAATAAATAAATAAATAACCCCCACATCTTAGATTTGGTTTCCTCACAAAGCTTAAATGTCCATCCCTTTCTTTCGTTAATACGGATATAGTGCCATAAAAAGTTAAGAAGAAAATAAGATTTTTTGAAGCTGAGGGAATAAGGAGGGGGGATAAACTGCAACTCATCTACGACTATCTCAGTACAATAGCACGAACCAGCACAGAATCCAAAAGGGCATTTTCTGCTGCTAATTAAATATGTACTTAAAATTAGATCCAGTTTAAATGATAACACTATCGATTGCTTATGTTTCTTAAGAGCTCACTTTATTCAGGGCAGGTAGTGTGGATGCTTAGACATAAGCAAATTTGCAGTTTCAATGCACATATATTTTTTTTTGTTTTTAGAATAACTGTATGTTTAATAATTTTTTGTTAGAATATTTATTATTGTAATCAAAGTTCAAGTAATTACTTGTTTTTTTTTTTTCTTACTTTATTGCACCTAAATGTCATCAAAATTTATTGAGAAAAATGTTTTTTTTTTTTTTTTTTGGAATACCAGTATCCCAAATGAATCCAACTTTTCATGCATGATTGTAGATGCAAAATATGTATTTAATATTTCACCAACCCGAACCGGATCATTAACAGTTATACCATTCGTATCTAGTGGACCAACGTAACTCATTCCTTTCCTTCTAGTGTTAACATAAGTAAAGAAGTCTTAGCTTGCCTAGCCCCCTTAGTGACTTAATTGCAAACAGGTTTGTACTTAATGTAAGTTTCCATGTCCCTGATAATTTATAATCACCCCATACATTTCCCTTCTCTGCCACTAGTTCATCAGTTAATCTGATATCACTTGAGGTCTGAGCCTTGAACAATATCTCTTAGTTGGTGTAAAAAGCATAGTAGGTTCTATATTACTTTTCTGAATGCTTCACATTTAAAATTTTAAGTTAATATCAGTTGGTCCCATTGAAATGAATTTTAAAACTGTAAGCCCATAGTCACCTTTACAAAAGCAAAATCCCTTCCTTTACCTGTGACGTTAGCTGTATCTTTAAGCAAATCCCACATGAATAGATTATGATCACTGCCGCCTAGTGATTCCTTTATTTGAAAGTTCTTAATAAGTGATGAGTCACTGCTGATAATAATCAGATCAAGAGTGACATAATCCTCTCATTTGTTTTCTCAGAGCTTGTCACATAAAACTGATTCAACATTATTTTCTGAATTAATTTCTGTTCTCTATAATTAATTTCCATTATTTTATTTTATTATTTTCTGTTCTTTATTTTAACATTTTTAATTAATTTACATTTTTAAAATTTTATTTTTTAGTATACCTGATTACCACCCCCTAATAACCCCACCCAAGGCTTTTGGTGAGAGACCAAATATCGGCGCCTCCGTAGCCAGGTGGGCAGGAGCAGCAGTGCGTAGCACATGCTTCTTGATTAGACCGGGGTTCGAGCCCGTGCCCACCAAATACAGAGGATGCGGAAAGGTCAGGGAATGACCACCGCATATCCCCGGAGCATTATGGCCTTAGTTGCTAATGCTCCTAAAAACCAAATAACAAACAAAACAAACAAACAGACCAAATATCATGATTAATTTCGTACTGAAGATGACCCGCTTCTTGGCAAGAATGAAGCCAGCCAATGGATTTCCACATGGCTTTTTCTGACTGGTTGCTGAGAGGTCAGTCATACAACACAATACACTAAGCATACAAACCAGCACAATATACATGAATTTCTTTGCAGAAGCAGGTTTGAGGGAACCTTTAGGAACTGCTGCAACAAAGCTACATATACATGTCCTTTCTGTACACATTGTACTCTCCATATTGAAATTTGCATTCCCTGTGTCTTTTTATGAATAAATGATCTCCATTACTTCTTTAACCACTGACTCTATTATTTTCTTTGAAGTAGAAGATAATTACTCACTTTACTCTTTGATCCCCCCCCCCCCTTTGTAAATAGGGGAGACATTTGCACATCTCCAGCTGTGGGAACCTCCTCTGAACCCAGGGATGCTGTCATGATGATAGCTAAATATTTGCTTACCTCTTTTGTTGTGTTTTTTTTTTAAATATAATTGCATTGATTTTGCCAACCTCCAGGTGCGTTATTCACTTTGTTTCAACAGTTTCTCTCTCACTTTCCTCTCAGTTAACACAAAATTATTTAGCTCCCAGTTACAAGTTTCTGAAATTAAGCCAGTACTTCAAATTCATCAAATTTATTTACGGTGCTTCTGGGCAATAGCATGCACACAAGTATACTTGCACCTATTTTTGTTCTTAATAACCCTAAAAGGCCCATATATTTGTTTCTCCCATGAAGATCCCCAGCAGGCCTTGTTCTCCCCCCCCCACACAGACCCTGCTTTTGAGGCTGCTTCACAGAAGCATATTCAATAGAAGCAGAGCAAGAATCAACTTCCTGTGCTTGCAGCTGCTGTTAAACTATAGTTCTGTGTATTCTTTGCCCCCCCCCCAAAAAAAAGCGACTGTATCCTCCCAAACTAGCACGATGCACATTTATTAAATTAAGGACAGACAAAAGCACATCAGTAATTTTGAGTTTTTGAGCAAGTTGTCTGCTGATATGAAAACAACAAAATGGGAGAAGGAACAATGCAGTGAACTTAATTTTTAGAAATATCACGCATTCCTTACGTCATCTAAAGTTTTTGAATTTTCTGTCTGGAATAGTAATGCATTTAAGGTTCCATGTTTTGAAAATATCAGCTCGTAATCAAGAATTTAACAAAGAAAAGTTAAATATTATACTGAAATATTTTAATAGTCAGGGCCTCATAAAGTTCTAATTTATTAGTGGAAGGTAGTCTGAGGACAAGACTAGCTCCATTTATTGGGGAGTAATTTTGTGGTGAGTTTTACGTGAGTGTTGACATCAGAGGAGAAACTATAATAGGTGCAATTTTAAGTGTCTGTTACCATAATTACAGTGTCACCTGACTTGACATTACAATGGCTCACCTGACTGCTGTTGTATTTGTGTGGACAATCATCAAAGTTTAAGATAGTCTCTTAATAGCATTTGAAACATGCTATTTCAGATACTAATGTTAGGACATAACATCAGTAGTTGAACAATTGTGATTCACCTGCCTTCCAGGACCTCATTTCAGCTGAATTACTGATATTAGATAATCACAGTGCCCACTGATGTAGAAATTATAGTTCTTGTCTTTGAAAAGAGGTCACAGGTATCTGATCCTTTTCATCATTTATATCTGTTATACCAAGTACTGTAAATGTCACTATGATTATACTATTAGTATCAAAGAAAGGCTACTTTTGGCATATTTGTAGATCAGTTTATTAGAGATTAGTATTCATAAGTGTATTTAATGATAAATTAATAATTTTCAGTTAAAATTGCCTTACCAGTTGTTCACGTGTTTATATTTTTTTATGCTGTAGCAATTGAAGCTCACAAACAGTCCAGGGAAGAATTCATAGATATTGTGAAACAAGCTGTTTCCCATTTCACAAAACACCTTGCGATAACTCTTAAGCGAAAACAAGGATCAGGTGTGTGCTTTTTACCTTTTTAACCATTATTTTTTATCTTTTGCATATTCAATAAATATTCCTTATATTAATGAATATCCTAAGTGTATTCTAATTAAAGTTAGAGGAACTGTAATATAATTTGCAAAAAAAAAAAAAAAAAAGTACTTAAAGCTTATTAGAAGTGCTAAGTGGCTAGCAATAAATATTATTGTGCTTGGTGATTTTGATGAATACATCAATTTTTGTTGGGCTTTGATATCACAATACAATAATCTTGTATTATATCAGGTTTTTTTTTTTTTTTGTTTAATGAAAACCCCAAACAGAGGTATTAGAACCTATAATACTTAGTATCGTGCGTGGGTGAAGGTTGAGAAGATGCTTGTCGATATTAGACTTGAATATCTGTAGATTGTAATTTTCGAGAAAAGCGTATATACAAATGTTGTTCCAGAAAATGGAAGTTGAATGAATAAATGAAGAAGAAAAATCAGTTCTGTGAGTTTGAAGTTGGATAGTAAAAGGATGTTGACTGGTTGTGATACATGTTCGGACTGTTTTGAAAGAGAGAGCAGGAATTATAGAAGCCAATTCAGAATAACAGTGTCCATGGAAGTATCTGTAGAAAAGACATGCAGCAGAAACAGTACGTCTATGAGACAGCAAGTGGAGAGACTCTGTTAGAGATGAGTCATTAATTAACCTAACTGCCCTCTTCTGAATGGAATCTAGAAGCCTGAGAGAGGTTTTGGGGGCAACCACCCCAGATGTGGGAACAATATTCCTTGGTAGGGCGGATTTGCAATTTGTACAGAGTTAACAGCTGTTTGGAAGAAAAGTAATGCCTTGAGTGAAAGAGAAAACCAAATTTTTTAGATGCAGAGCAAGCAATATTTGTAATGTGCTTGTGCCAAGAGAGATTAGAAGTCAGGGTAATCCCCAAAAGAGATATATCAAAATTGCCTAGAAATCGGAGTACCACCAAAGATATGCATAGGAGCAGAAGAATCCTTTTTTGCAAGATATAAGACAAGACTGAGTTTTAAAAGGATTTAAATCAACTAAGTTGTCTTTGCCCCACTGGAGAATTACCTGGAGATCAGCATTTAAGGAATTGGTAGCAGATATTCGAGAAGTTGAAGCTGATTGAGCAGGGCAAGGTTTCTCAAAATGGAAAGTAGAATGCAATGTGCTATCATTGGCAAAACTATGGATAGGATTTCCAGTCAATGGAAGAAGGTCATTAATATACAAGAGGAAAAGAGTGGGGGAAAGAACTGAACCTTGGGGGACACCAGCATTAGTGGAGAAGTTAGAAGACAGAGAGCCATATACCACCATCACCCTCAGTGAGTGATCAGAGAGAAAACTGGATAATCAATTACAAAAAACAGTTGGCAAACCGTAAGATGGAAGCTTGTTTAGAAGCTATTTATGCCAAACACGATCGAAAGCTTTTGAGATGTCAAGAGCAACTGCTTGTGTTTCGTCGAACTTTTCCATTGAATTTGTCCATAAATGAGTAACATAAGCGAGAATATCACCAGTGGATTGACACTTACAGAATCCATACTACCGATCGTTGATCAGACAGAAGGTTTCTAGGTAGTTTAAGAGTTGGCGATTAATTGATTTCTCCATTACTTTAGAAAGAGTAGAAGTAATTGCAATTCGATGATAATTGGATGGGAGGGATTTGTCACCCTTTTTGGGAACTGACTGGATATGAGCAAATTTCCAAGCAGAAAGAAAAACACCTTTGGAATAAGAAAGTGAAAAAAGGCGGCAAAGAATAGGAGTAAGTTCAGGAGCACAGGTTTTGAGAACAAGTGGAGAAATACCATTGGGACCTTGAGCTTTCTTAGCATCAAGATTCATCAAAATCCTTCTAACATCCTTTTGACGGAAGACCACGGGAGGCATTGAATGGAGCGTGTTGGGAATGGTGGGAGGTGATATCAAAATTGTTTTTTACATCCAGTTTACAGATCCAACTTAGTGATGGACTTCAGCTCATTATTATCAGTTGCTGGTTGATTATCCCTTATGTATCATCAAATGACTCATCACCTGTTAAATTTTATGAATCATTTTTAGGGTCTGTAGTCCAACGAAGGACCCTTATAATGTCACTCGGTTGTCTGTCTGTCTGTCCATCTGTCTGTCACAGCATTATATCTCTGGAACCACTCAACCTATTGACTTGAAATTTTGCATGGGTTTGTACATCATGTGGGCCAACATAATGCCATATTGATCGTTGTTGACAAAAATTTGTCTGAGAAATGGGGGGTAAATGTGGGCGGGCAAAAATCTTGTCGACAACCTATAAGCTATAGGTTGTCGACAAGATTTTTAAAATATAATTTTAAAATTAAAAATGGCGGTGCCAGACAGGAAAATGAGTAATTTTTGTGTACCCCCCATCTATTTCTGTTGCTAATGGAGCTAAAAATTTAAAAATCAAATTAGCTATGCGTTATTGGATACTTATCAAGGGAAAACTATTTCTATTGAAATCTATCGTTTACTTTGTGTTAAAATTAAAAAAAAAAAAAATTTTTTTATTGAACTTCGATAGCGTGCTTCTTTGTACAAAGTAACTCTCCTTTTGGTGACAAAAAGGTTGCTAAATAGTTAGTTAATAATTCTATAAAGGTCATTTATAAATTTTGTGATGAGAAGCATTTTTTAACAATTTTAAAAGATGAATTTGTCCCAGCAAGGAAGTACTCAGAGAGCCAGTGTTGAGGCAGTGGTGGTAAGGAGGTGTCTGTGTGGAGTCTTGCACGGCCCTCACCTGCCATTCACTTCTTCCCCCAAGACTTTAATCACTTCTCCAGGAAGAAGTCGGTGTCACTTCTCACACCCTTGTCATTCACAACAACTGGAAAGACTCAAATAGACAATGTTTTCATTAGTTCCTCAGTTTAGGCCAAGCCAGGGTACTAGAAACTTTTTTTCAGTTACCATAAAGCTCTCTATTTGAGATACTACACTAACGACCATTTGTGACTACGGACCCTTCATCCTGAGTGCCCAGCACTCAGCGGTTGACCGATTTATTGTGTTTGCACTCAGTTGCTATATCTTTTCTGAATGCCATGCATATCTTAGTAACTGTTTGCGTGGTATTTCTGCCCAGTTTATAGTCATAAAGTAGACATGAATAACTGATTGGATCAGCCATCTTTTCATTGTATAATTGAACTGCACTTCATTCTTGCTGGGCATTAACTAACTCAGTGCCATTTGTGTACATTTGCTTACGAAGTGCACGAATGCGTACGAAGTGCCATTTTTGCACTTCGTATGCACTTCATTCTTGCTGGGCATTAACTAACTCGGTGCCATTTGTGTTTTTGATGTGAAACATCCTTGGGGGCACTTACAACAGAGTAAATCTGATTGGCCACAAAAAATGCATCATGGAAGTGACGTCATCTGTGGCTTCTGCCAAAGGCACAAAATTCAAGCCAATAGCCTAATTACCTATATGATTGTAGCCATTTGTTGAACAGTATAATATCACAATCATACTTCCTGCAGTTACTACTGCAGGAAATATGAATGCAACAATACAAATATTTGTCAACAGTTTCTTTTTTTTGTCTTGCATTTTAATTACATTCCATTGTTATTTCATAATCGATATATACAAATCAAAATACCTAAAAGAAATACAAAGGATATTCCACATAAAACCATCTACCACATGTGCTGAGCACATGTGCCTTTTTTTTTTTTTTTTTTTTTTTAATGCATTTATGGTTTTCACATTACAGGTGACCCCCGCTTAATGCTGATAATTCGTTCCGTAAAAACAGAGCGCTAAGTGAATCCGCGCTAAGCGAGCGCCGCATGCCCATAAGGTAACATGTATTTGTGAGTTGCGGTCGGTGCCATAGGATATTTCCTAATCAATAATAAATGGTAGTGAAAAGATGTACAAATGTCGGTCAAAATATTTAATATTCAAATATTTGTACATATAAAATATTCTGCATACATACGTATATAATTATGTGGTAACTACTTACGCATCAAAATTAAATTTACATTTCCAATTAAAATCATGAATTTAATTGTTCTAAATTGATTTAATTTAATTGATGAATTTAATCATGAAAAATGTGTCGATTTAGGGTTGAACTTTGGCGCTCTTCCAAATAAACTAAAAGGGATGTTAATTTTAAATCCCTCACAGCGTTACCACCCAACAATAAAGTCAACTGATCCTTCGCTGCTTTGAAACCTGGCATGCTTTTTTTTTTTTTTTTTCTTCTTTCAATGTGAAAAACTTCTTTTAGGCATTCGTTTCCACAAAAGTCTTGCTTCATCTATGTTAAAAACTTGTTGAGAAGTATAACACATAATACCCCTCTTCAATAATTTGAACAAGTTCTTTTTTGAAAGTTTCGGCTCCTTCTGCACTTGTGGCTTCTCCTTGGATTTTAAATCTATTCAACCAGCCCCTACTAGTTTTAAATGGTTCCACATTTTTGTTTTGTTTTTTTTAGGTGAGTTTTCTTCAGATCATCATATTGGCTAATCTCTCTCTCTCTCTCTCTTTTTAATAACATTTAACTTAACTGAATTCTGCATTGGATATTATCTTCAATAAAATTAGTTAGTCTTTCCATTTGAATCCTAATAGCCGTCCTAGCCCTAGTTGCTCGCAGTGGAACAGCTATCTTTCCTGCTGCTAAAATTAATTCTTTATTTTTTTTTATAATTGTTCTTACAGTTAAACTTGCAAGTCCTAAATTATGGCACACATCCGCTTGTCTTTGACCAGAATCGATTCGCTTAAAAACATCTAATTTAATTTTCAAATTCAATCTTTTTCTTACATTTATAGTCTTCGTACTGCGCTCAGACGTTGTTGCTTTTTCATTCTTATCGGCGATTATTAACTTTTCGAAAATGTAACTGCGTTGGTTGCATTAATTATGATACAATGTTCAAGTAAACTGTCCGTTACGCACGATGTCTAATACTGTACTGAGTGATGACTAGACTTCGGATAAATGCATATAACGCACATATTACAAACTTGATCATTTTTTAAAATGTTGATCTCGGAACTATGTAACAAGTCACTGTACTGCAATTAAATTAGCGTGCGAGAAAATTTCACTGAGCGTGGGAAAATTTATCAAGTCGGCGTGGGAAACATTTTAATGCTGTTTTCCTATTCATTTTCAAGCTGTCGATTCCATCAAATGAAACGATTTCGTTAAATATGCCAAAAATGCAATCTGTAAAAGAGCGTTATAGTGATCTGTGACAGCGTTATAGTCAGGTATGGGTTATAATATAAGAACAGCGTTATAGCGAATCAGCGTAAAGCGAACCGCGTTAATAACGGGGCCCTGCTGTATTGTCAAAATATTAGTCTTTAAAGAGTGACACATTTTTGACCATGTGATATTTCTGTGTTGCATAACTTATTCAAAACACACTTTACCTTGATTCCTATAATATAATGTTTCTTTCATTAACCTATGAATTTTTCAAAGAATTTTTTCTGTATTTTATCATTATTCGGATAATTGTGCTATTTGTCACTGACTTGAGCCTAATATGCCTTCATCAATACCATTAATAAATATTCTATATACTACATTTTTATATTACTTTTTCAGAGTGTATCCTTACTTTCACCTTTACACAAATTGACAAGAATAATCCTGATCATAAGTATGTATTTGACCTTAAATTAGATGATGACAATAAGTTTTATGGTAAGTATTTTTTAAACTTTTGTTTTATTTTAAGCTTCATGAAAACAGTAGAAAGTGAGATTTTATAAAAACATATTATCTTGTTGTCAATCCTGGATCTGATTACATTCAGCAAACAGGGCTGCTTAATTTAGAAATTATATATCTACACTATATGACTAAAAGTATCCAGATCATGTGTCTCACAAAAATGGACTTTTAATTCAAAAAAACCTAATAGATAGTGTGCTGTCTTTTGACTTGCATGGCAACCTCAGCCTAAAGGTGTAAAGTTTTACCAACTTTTGGTAGATGCTGATCAAAAATTCCCCAAACATAGTTTGCAAAGATGCCAATGCCCCAATTCATCCTGCAGGTGCTTGTTCATGAAATTGAAGTCTAGGCTCTGAGCTGACCATTGGTAGTGCATATTTGAGAAGTTGAAGGTGTTTCTGCAGGACAGGGTTTCCCAAATTGGAAGATGGAATGTGGTGTGCTGTTATCAGCCAAACTGTAGATAGATATCTAGTCAGTTGGAAGAAGGTCGTTAATATGCAAGAGGAAGAGAGTTGAAGAAAGAACTGAACTTTGTGGTATATGAGCATTAATGGAGAAATTAGAGCCCTTTGCAAAAAATAGAACATAAGATGGAAGCTTATTTAGCCTTTATGCCAAACACAATCAAAAGCTGTAGAAATGTCAAGTGCAATTGTGCTTGAGTTTTACTAAATTTTTCCATTGAATTTGTCTAAAGACGAATAAAATAAGCCTATATCACAAGTGGATTGACCCTGATAGAACCCATATTGGCAATCGTTGATCAGATGCAAGATTTTGAGATGGCTTAAGAGTTGGTGGTTGATGGATTTCCTTTACTTTGGAAAAAGTAGAGGTAAGTGTAATGGAGCAGTAATTTGGAGGGAGGGATTTGTCACCCTTTTTAGGAACTGACTGGATATGAGTAAATTTCAAAGTAGAAGAAAAAACCATTAAAAAAAAGCAACACAGAACAGGAACAAGGTCTGGAGCACAGGTTTTGAGAGAAATTCCATCAGAACCTGAAGCTTTATTGGCATCAAGATTGTTGAATCCTAACTTGCTTCTGTTCAGATGGCCATAGGAGACATTGAGTGGGGCTACATTGGGTATGACAGGAGAGTTTACCAAAGATTGTTGATACGACAGAAAGGAAAAAAGGATGCTGGAAAGTCAGCTTTGTTTTTAGCCAAAAATGGAGTAGATCCATCTGGTTGTAACAGGTGGGGGGATTGATGGATAGAAGTTGTGGCAAATAGCTTTGGCAAGAGACCAGAATGCTTAACTACTATTTGGACAAGACTCTTAGACTGTTCAAATTTGAGTTTGGACTAATTAATAACTGTTTTACAAATTGTTTTGAACTTAGTTTAGGTAGAAAATGAAGCTGGAGATTTGGATACTAAGCAATTGCAGTATGCTGCACTCTTATCTTGAACAACCTTATCACGTTTATTGGAAAACCAAGGTTTAAATAAAGGATGAGATTTTAGGGTGGAATGCTGAGTAAAGGATTTCGTCTTCAGAATAATTTCACTGACATGATCTGAGCAAACATTGGAATCAGAAGATTTAAAACAGTAATCCAACCAAGGAAAAGAAGAATAGAAATTGCATAGGTCATCTCATTTCATAACTTGGTGAGACAATCACTAGGTTGTGATTTGAAGTGCCTAGAGAACCACTAACATTGATCAAATACTGTGAAGGGTTGTTGGTGAGAAAAAGATCACAAGTGTTCATGTGATTACAATTGTCTGGTGTTCTGGTAGGTAAGTGAACAAGCTGTGTGTTTGGTCATTAGTAATTTCAAAGAAAGGAAGTCAAAGAGTTCTGTGTGATTAGTAGAGTTGACAGAACAGTAGAGGCAACAGATGAATTTGAGAGTGAGGCTGAGCACCAGAGGAGATTCCAAATTAGTAAGTCTTGACAAGGAATATCAGAACATTCATATGTGCCAGTGCCACCTTTGAAGCAAAAGGAATCATAGAGTGAATATGAGGTGTGGCAATAAAGTTCCTGAACTGGCACAATAAAAAGAACACAGGAAGGAGCTGAAAAATGGTTTAATTTTATTCAAAGTAATCACCACCTGATTGAATGCACTTATTACACCATTCTAAAAGTTTCTGAAAAAAGTTAGCAAAGATGGTGTTCAATTCAGTAGTTACATTTTTCTTTATGTCCTGAAATCCCTTCTTTTGAGGGCAGCTTTCACCTTGGGAAAGAGGAAGTCTGCTGGTGCTAGATCGGGAAAGTAGAATGGATGGTTGATTACGGTGTCATGTTTTGTCCGAAATATCTTTACAAGTGCAGAACGGGCAGGGGCATTGTCACACAACAAGCACCAGCTGCCTTTCTCTCAAAATTCCAGCCTCACCTGGGAAGTGCCTTCAATAGTATTTGAAGCATCTGTATATAGAAAGAAGCATCGACTCTCTTCCCTTTGGGTACAAATTCCTTGTGAATCACCGTTTCTCAAAAAACATGATCAGCATCATCTTGATCCTGCATTTCTGTAAATGAAACTTTTTGGGCCTTGATGAATTTGAAGTCCACTGCATGCTCTGAAACTTTGTCTCTGGGTTGTGCTAACACTCATCTCCAGTCACAATACAGTC
Source organism: Mastigoproctus giganteus (assembly GCF_048544385.1). Lineage (NCBI taxonomy): Eukaryota > Metazoa > Arthropoda > Arachnida > Uropygi > Thelyphonidae > Mastigoproctus > Mastigoproctus giganteus. The sequence continues at coordinate 183,031,421 of NC_143584.1, read as the reverse complement.
AAGGAAATTGTGACACGTTAGTGCTACTAACAAAACTTGTGTTCAGACTTCCTCCACCATCTGTTAGAAGAAGTTTGAACTACAACATACCACTTCCACATATTTTCAATCTTATCAAACATGACCACAACAGCACCACTCCAGAAACTTTATTGCCACATCACATTGTTGAGGTAACTAATAATTGAGGATCTGTCAGAAAAATAAGTAAGGCTTCACAGATTGTAAATGAAAATGGATATCATTGAGATTGAAACTGAGACATATATTTGTGAAATAAATGAGTAAGTTTAGATCTTGTCGCAGATAAGTTATATTAGTTTGACTTCAAGATGCATGCATTCAATAGACAGAGCAGATTCAACTCTCTCTCTGCTGTTGGTCTCAACCACCATGAAGCTGTACTGGCTAAAATAAAATTTCCTGCAGTCTGTTCTAAACCTCTTTTTCCTTGTTTTGAATTTATGGCCCCTGGTTCTGGAATCATTTATAACAGTGAAATTCCTCATTCATTTTACTTTCTCCTCTCAGCATCTTATACCCCTCAATTAGGTCCCCATTTCTAGGGTGCTTAGTTACCAAGCTCTGTATCCCAAGCTCTGTATCCCATATATGTCTTCCCTCATATGGGTATTGTTTTGCTAATCTCTCCAAGCACATTGCCCATTTATTAGTATTAGTAATGGCCACATGGTTCCAAGAAGCCTATGGCTTATGCTGCACCAGCCAAAAAAAAAAAATAAATAAATAAAATAATAATAATAATAAAAAATAAATAAATAACAATAATAATAATAAAATAACAAAAAAATAAATAAAATAAAATGATAGGAATAAAATAATAATAAGAAAATTTAAAAAATTATAATAATAATCAATAAATAAGAGAAAAGGAAATGGACAACCTAAGCATTTCCCTCCTCCCGTAGGTAATTATCCAGCTGACCTTTGAATTTCCCCAAACTGTCACCCTCTACCGCCCATGTAGGCAACTTATTCCAGTAATTTATAACTCGCTGGCTAAAATAAAACTTCCTGCAATCCAGTCTAAACATCTCCCTCCGTAACTTGAAATTATGGCCCCTCATTCTAGAATCATTTATAACCTTAAAAATTTTGTCTTCATCTGTTTTGCTTATGCCTCTCCTTGCCTTAAACACCTCAGTCGAGTCTCCTCTAAGGTGCCTAGTCTCCAAGCTCTGCAACCCACATATTCGAAGTCTTTACTCATATGGACGCCCTTTTGCCGATCTCACCAGGCAAGTTACTCATCTCTGGACCTTTCAAGAAGCACTATGTCTTCCTTTAGGTGTGGTCTCCATACCTGGACACAGTGTTCCAAGTGTGGTCTAACAATAGCCTTATACAATGAGATTATGACATTATTATCTCTACTAGCAATTGTTTGATACATCATCAATAGGACACCATGGGCCTTCCTTGCAACCTGTCTACAATGCCCAGAGAAAGTCTGACTGTATCGTAACACCCAAGTCCCTTTCCTCCACTACTGGCTTTAGTTTAACTCTGCCAAGTGTATAAGTTATTTTGGGGTTACTGTTCCCCAGGTCCAATACCCCTTACACTTTGCTGGATTAAAGCATAGCTGCCATTTTTCTGACCATCCCTGAAGTCTATCTAGGTCATTCTGAAGAAGCTCTGCTTGGTGGTGATCATTAACTACTCTACCAGTCTTTACATCATCTGCAAATTATTCTGATTATTCTGAGCAAGAGAAAGGAAGTGCCTCCATAGCCAGGTGGGCAGGAGCAGCAGTGCGTAGCACATGTTTCTTGATTAGACCGGGGTTCGAGCCCGTGACCACCAAAGACTGAGGATGCGGAAAGGTCAGGGAATGACCACTGCATATCCCCAGAGCAATATGGCCTTATTTGCTAATGCTCCTAAAAACCAAATAACAACAACAGAGGAAGAATCCCATCAGCATTAAGCATGCTCAAACCATTCAAGGCTTTATACACCTCAATCAGATCAGGTTCCTAGTCTCCAAACACTAATCTGCAAAACTTAAGCCTTTCTTTGTAAGAGCAACCCTTTGTTCCATTCACTAATCTTGTTGCCCTTCTCTGTACTCGTTCCAACAGCTCACATCCTTCTTAAAATGAGGCCTCCAGACCTGTATACAGCACTCAAGGTGTGGCCTGACCATTGGCTTATACAAGGGGATAATCACCTCCTTATCCCTGGTAGAAAAATTCCTGTATATCATTGACAAGACACCATGAGCTACTCTTGCAGACTGTCTGCACTGCTCAGAAAACTTCATATCTGCCTGCACAATTACCCCAGGTCCTTTTCATTCTCTACCACTGTCAGTGTAGTACCACAGAGTTGATACGTTACTCTGGGGTTACTGCTTCCCATATGTAGTACTTTACATTTGTCAATGTTAAACTTCATTTGCCACCTCAGCCCATCTGCTCAACTTTTCTAGATCCTGTTGCAGCAGCATACTGTCATTAGTGTCCTTAACAACCCTGCCAACCTTCGTATCGTCTGCAAACTTGGACATTAAGCCTGATATACCATCATCAGTATCATTTATAAATACAAAAAACAACAATGGACCCAACACTGAACCCTGAGGGACTCCACTAATAACATTAGTCCATGAAGAGCAGTGTCCATTGATTACCACTCTGTCTTCTCCCACAGAGTGGTAAACTCCAAATATACGATATCAAAGTTATTCCCTCTGTGAACCAGTTCCTTTGTGACCATATCATAGTATCCAATCCAACTGGTGAGGCAAGACTTCCTCTTAACAAAACCATGCTGTGTCCGAGCTATAACTGAAGTCTTGTCTAGATGATCCTGCAGTGCTTCATTAACCAGTGCCTCCATTAACTTTCCTGGAACAGAAGTTAAAATAACAGGTCTCTAATTACTTGTTGCCCTTTGATCCTCCTTTGTGAATTGGGGTCACATTTGCACATCTCCAGTCCATGGGTACCTCCACCGAGTCCAAGGAAGATCTCATAATTATGGCTAAGGGTTTGCTTACTCCCTTTAATATAACTGGATAGATCCCACCTTTTTTATGTTTATCTTCAACAATTTCTCCTCCACTTTCCTCTCAGAGACAATGTCTAAAGCTACTGTATGTGATATCCTCTTAGACAGCTATAAGTTTAAGCATATCAAAGTGTAAGGACACAATAGAGCAAAATACTTCCAGAAAACTTGCAGATGAATTTAAATCTGGAAGGCTAGAACATGTATTTACATTGGTTTTTTGTAATTTCACTTGACATGTGATTTCTAACTTAGATCTTGTAGAGATATCAGGTTTCAGTGGAATGTTCTGAAACCTTGACAAAAAAATATATTAAGCTCAAAAAGTAGCAAAGGTGAATGGGTTGTTTGAAGGCAGATAACCCAATAAGTTGGTTAATGCAGTTAGAAACAAGGTTTAGCCCACTGGTAGGTTGGAGGAAGGGGCATGTGACCACCAGGGTACATCTCATGGCAGCATCACTTCAAATGTTTGTAAAGATGACTTTTTATTCAATTTACATCATCATCATCATTATGTAAATTGACAATTTACAACACAGATCCAATATATTGCAATAGCAGTATATTGGATCTTGCAAGTATTAGAATATTTATTAAGCAGCTGAGAAGAGAATAGAAGGCAGGTGAAGTCTGTTACAGAGGTAAGGAGGGCTTATAAAATTACATGCTTTTTAATAAAATTAATTTTATACAAAAATATCTTCCAGGGTAGGAATAACACTAATTTTTCCAGTTACAAAAATCTTCAGGAATATAACCCCCATTATGGAAAGCTCCTACTGTATTTAATTATCAATGTAGTTGTAATATTCTGACACTTTATACGCCATGATAAATAATTTTTATAAATTAATGTTACATATCCCGAGCCAAGTCCTGTCTGCTCACTTCATGTTGTATGGAGCATCTTGCGTCTAGCATTATTCTTGTAGCCTGTCTTTCTCCATCCCTCCCACACTCTATTAATCTCAACTTAACTTTGTCATTCCATAGTTTCCTAATATATCTCTCCATATTTCTGTTTAAAGGAACCTGGCTAAATTTCTTGATAATAAAAGATGTCTCATGTTTCTTTTTTCATTTCCTCCCCTATTACTGCAAAGTTCTATCACTACATGCATGAGCACATCCAATAGATGCTGCTCTACCATTTCAGATTCTTTGATGTTTCCTTTAGCCACGATTTGTTCTGTTCATCTGTGAGTGTGACATCTTCTCATCTGGTGTATGTATACCTTTGAACAAATTCCCAATTTTATTAATTAGGTTAAAGATTGTACTTTTTACAATTTTTTTTTTTTTTTTTTTTTTTTTTTTGTCCCAATGCCTTTTGTGTGTGGAATCGCTACCCCTCTTGTAATCTGTTGTTCAAACGTTTTTTTTTTTTTTTTTTTTGTGGGCAATTAGACAATTTATGTATCACCACAAATCTATTCCTGTACACATGTAAACTTACCCCATCTTTCTCTTTAGTTACTAGGCTGTCCAAAAAGGGCAAGATATTAATTGTGTGAATAAACAAACAGCATCTGTTAAAGGTATCATCTTTGGGTGAGCTTTAAGCTAATCAACAAAATGGGAGTAAGTTCAAAGATCTGATACCAGATTATAATAGAAGACATACAGTATATAAAAATAAGTGTAAATGTTGTAGGGTATACATAGGTGTTTCAAGCCTTCTGGGAAGAAGATTTGAAATGCACACAGATGTACTCACTAAAAAATTTGAATTGGCAGAGCATGTGCTAGAGTGTGCCAAAGCATATAGTGATAAAAGTTTGGAAAAAAAGAAGTAGAGAAGCATTTTGTATCAATAAATTTAGCCAGGTTGCTTTAAACAGAAATAAAGGGGGAAACTGTGGAATTGGCTTTTCAACATTAAAATTAAATATAGATTAATGGAGTGTGGGGATGCTAGAGTACAATATGCTGTGAGAATTCTAAACACTAGATTAGAGGTAACTCTTATGATGGCAGCAGGTTGAGAAAGGCAAATTCACAATCCTTCTTACTCATTGCATGTGAACAAGAAACCAGTTTGTAACATGGTGCTCATTTATTAAAATTATTTAACATCGTACATAATAGTGTTAGAATAGTTTATTTCTTGATGTTGCATATCCTTATTTATTTTTTCCACCTTCTAGTGGTTCGTTGCATTCCTGAAATCCCAGATCTAGCTGTTCTTGTAGAAGAATTACAGAAAACTAATGATTTAGGAAATTTTGTGGTAAAAATGAGAAATAAGTTTGTCTCATTACTGTTGTGAAAATTCATTTTTATGAGAGAAGCAGTACGGTTCCACAGTGGCTTTTTCCAGACTACGCAAATGTATTTTTTTGATAAACATATTAATTCTGTATATGATATATGCGTACTATTTGTATATAATAGCCCTGTGTACAAGGCGATTCAATTAAAAGGCACTGACTTTCTTACTAATTTTAGGTTTAGGCTATTTGTCATCTGGACCTTTTTTTTACTGTATCTAGGCTAAAATTTTTGAATCTGGTGTTAAATGGGGCAAGGTATTACCATTTAGATGTTACAATTTCTAAATTAAAATGTTGCCTAAAATAATCAGCTTTTTTTTTTCTCAGTGGGAAAGTTGCTCTTTACCTTCAGTTTAGTATAAAAACATCATTTCTATATTATGGAAACAAGTGTAAACTGATATTATTTGAAACAAAAAAATAAAAGCAAATCGAACAGTTGTAGCATGATGCTCATGACTAACAACTGCACTTGTACAGTTTCGTTTTGTATGTACATTTCAGAAGTAAGCTGATGTTTTTAGGCTAAACCAGGAAAAAATCTTTACCATTGAGAAAACGGCAGTTGACAAAGCAAAATTTTAATTTAGAAATCGTAAAATTTAAACGGTATTACTTGGTCCAATTTTAACATTGAATTCAAAAATTTTAGTCTAAATATGACAGAAAAAGATCCAGACAGTAAAATAGCCTAAACCTAAAAATAAGCATTAGTAGAGGCATTTGATGCAAGAAAGCAAGCTTATGCAGCATCAGCCAAAAAAAAAAAAAAAAAAAAAAAAACCCCACTTCCACTTCACACCTCTGTTCGTTCAAAATACCTGTCCAGCTGAGCCTTAAACTTATTTAGGCTATCAACCTCCACTACAAGGGATGGAAGTCTGTTCCACCAACCAACCACCCGCTGGCTAAAGGCAAATTTCCGCACGTCTATCCTACATCTGTCCTTCCTCAATTTGAATTTATGCCCTCTCAGGTGGTTATTCTGAGCTAGAGGAAGAATCCCATCAGCATTGAGCATGCTCAAACCATTCAAGGCTTTATACACCTCTATCAGATCACCTCGCTGGTGCCTAGTCTCCAGACACTGTAATTTGCAAAACTTAAGCCTTTCTTCGTAAGAGCACCCCTTTGTTCCATTCACTAATCTTGTTGCCCTTCTCTGTACTCGTTCCAGCAGCTCTACATCCTTCTTGAAATGAGGCCTCCAGACCTGTATACAGTACTCTAGGTGTGGCCTGACCATTGCCTTATACAAGGGAATAATCACCTCCTTATCCCTGCTGGAAAAATTCTTGTATATCATTGACAATACTCCATGAGCTACTCTTGCAGCCTGACTAAGCAAGTCAGATTCTGTTACCTTTAATTGAAAAAGCCTGTATAATGTGTACTGTAAGATTACCATAATTCCCCCCCCCCCATGAAATTTTGCAATATAATTTTCTTTTTAATCCACAAGAATTTCCATTTTACTTAATCTTAATTCACAATTCCCTGTTAAAGATCATATTTCATCAATCTGTTGGGAACTAGTAGTAGCTACAATAGGTGTTACTTATATTCGTATTGGGTTTACAAACATTTTTGTAACATTAACTGGAAATAATCTCTCAAATGTTTGTTTTTAATCCTTAGCAATTAAATTTTCAGTACATTCTTGCAAACTAACAAAATAATCGCACAAGACTTTCTTAGTTTATCACAATGTACACCATCAGGCACCTCTTGTATTGTGGAGTTATACTTTGTAACTGGGTTGGCATAATTGCAACACCAGGGTACCTACCTGCCCACCGATGATGGGCCAATAAGCCTGAAACCGTGCCATCTGGGTGGTGGTATCTGCCGAGAATATGTAACAATAGTCTTCTCTATTAGTGAAGCATTACTTATTCGAGGTATTTCAATATCATGGTAACACGTTGTGAAGGTAGTCACAATAAGAGATACAATTAAACCAATGCCATCCATTATGCTATGTTGTAGTTCACTATGAAAGAAATATTGCGAAGTATCACTGCCAGTTCTATGAATTCTTGTAAACTCTACAAGGGTGTGTACTCATCCTCACTTTCCCCTCCTTTTAAGTATGTATGCATTCTGTAATACTTCAAGAGATTTCTTTTGTTTCTTTCCAATATTAAATATAATAACTTTTAATTAATTTAAAAATTTTATTGAAAAAAAGCAAAAAAAACAAAACTTACTTGTTACACATACAGAATCACAAAGAACTCAAATACAGCTACCCTTATTGAAGGGGAGGGGGGGACTGTGCATGTGCAAGTCTCCCAACTCTCCATAGTGCTGCCAACTGAAATGTTCCATGTTCCACGATTCCTCATGGCAAAGAATAGCATGTCATGAGCAAAAAAAAATGCTTTGAAAACCATTGCTCCACAGGAAATTTTTCCAGTGCATGATGTTCATTTTTATTACAAACTCATGGCAGTTTCAACAGTTGCTCAAGCCTATTATTACTGGAATCAGTACATAAGCATACACAGAACACCTAGTACTCGCTTTTTTTTTTTTTTGATATCTCAAATTCCAATAAAATCAGGAATGCAAATCAAAAATATAACTAAAGGAATATTAAAATTCACACATTACTTTGATGGCATTGATTTTTTTTTTTTTTTTTTTGTGTTTTGCATATGCAGATATGGCCATTGCTGGGTTAAGACATCATGGCATATACAAACTCAACTTTCATTGATACATCAGCAGCCTCCATCCATACATCACCTTCCAAATTAATCAGAACAAAGTTGAGTACACTACTGTTTTTGGGCCTTCTCCTTACCAGAATAAACAGCACCATTGCAACAAAATTGTTATACGATACGTTATATCCCGTACTAGATAGCATAGTATAGTATAGTATATAATATTATCAATTAATCAGTAAAATTTATTGATATTATTATTAGCCATATGGTGCAAGGAAGCCTGAGGCTTATGCTGCACCAGCCAAAAATAAAAAAAAATTCCCGAGTTACCCTGAGAGAGAGAGAGAGAGAGAGAGAGAGAGAGAGAGAGAGAGAGAAGCAGAAAAGAATCACCAAGAAAGAAAAGAATGATGATATCCAGCTCAGGACCCTGGGTTTTCCAAGCCCATACTCACCAGATGTGAGCCCCTGGGGTTGTTAAACTTCACTGTCAATTAAATTGTACTTTAACTAAATACATATAACGACTTACATTTTACAAACGTTAACATTAATTAAAACATAACTTGATACGGAAGTTATATAGCAAAACTCTGAGATAATACTCTATACTGAAAAAATTTATATAGATACAGGTGACCCCCGCTTAACGCTGATAGTTCGTTCCGAAAAACAGAGTGCTAAGTGAATCCGCGCTAAGCGAGCGCCGTATTCCCATAAGGTAACATATGTATTTGTGAGTTGCGGTCTAATCAATAATAAATGGTAGTGAAAATATTCTACATTATATACACATATTAGTTAATTATCTCATAATTATATGAGGTAATTAACTAACAAAAATCATGAATTTATTAATTTGATGGCCCTGTGCTCTCGAGTTTTCGTATCTTTGGACTGAAAAATGTGTTGATTTTGGGTTGTGCTTTGGCCCTCTTCCTCTCATTGTACAACATCATGTAGGGATTCATTTCTTTCTTCAAATTTCTTATTACCTTGCCACTTCGTTCCATGTCAGGGTCGTTCTCCCGGAAATAATCACACATTTTTTCGAAGTGTTCAAAAGCTTCACTAAGTCCTTTTGCAGTCAGCGACTTCATCGGTTCTTCATCTATAGTATCTTGATCATCATCTCCCTCAATAGCAAGCTCTTGTTCTTTTATAATTTCCATTAGTTCTTCATTAGAGAGGCCATCCCTGTCATTGTCGATCATCTCTTGTACGATGTCTTCGTTAATTTTGTGTAATCCTGCTTCTTTTCCGAGCTCAACAATTTGCGTTTTAACATTTTCAACGGAATCATCAGGTCCCTGGTAATGCTTTATGCAATTTTTCCAAACTTTCCTCCACACTCCATTCATGGTTTTCTGAGTCACTTCATCCCAGGCACTTGAAATGTTGTAGATGGCAGTTTTAATGTTATAGGATTTCCAAAACTCCTTTAAGCTCAGTACATTTTCAGTGTTGATGGCTTTAATAGCTTGGGAAAAGGTGTTCCTTATGTAGTACGCTTTAAATGTGGCAATTACTCCTTGGTCCATTGGTTGGATCAGAGACGTAGTGTTTGGAGGCATGTAAAAAAACTTTTATGTGATTGTTCAAGTCTTCTAAGCTCTCTTTGCTTGGGTGTCCTGGCGCATTGTCCATGATTAGCATTGGTTATAAAGCAATTCTATTTTTTGCACAATATTTTTCCACTGCAGGACAGAAGAACTCAGCATACTAATCAATGAAAAGCGGCCTGGTTACCCAAGCTTTTTTATTAGCCTTCCAGATTACAGGTAGGTTTGATTTAGCTAAACCTTTAAGAGCCTTTGGATTTTCGGAATGGTAAACTAAAAGGGGTTTTAATTTGAAATCCCCCGCAGCATTACCACCCAACAACAAAGTTAATCGATCCTTCACCGCTTTGAAGCCTGGCATGTTTTTTTCTTCTTTCGATATGAAACTTCTTTTAGGCATTAGTTTCCAAAAAAGACCTGTTTCATCTATGTTAAAAACTTGAGCAGTATAACATCCCTCTTCAATAATTTTAACAAATTCTTTTTTGAAAGTTTGGGCTCCTTGTTGATCTGCACTTGCAGCTTCTCCCTGTATTGCTACGTTGTGCAGGTTATAGCGCTTTCTAAATCTATCAAACCAGCCCTTACTAGCGTTAAATGGTTCCACATTTTTTTCGGGGTGAGTTTCCTTCAAATCTTCATATAGGCTCTTCGCTTTTTCTTTAATAATAATTGAACTTAACAGAATTCTACGTTGAATGGTGTCTTCAATAAAATTATGTAGAAGTTTCTCCATTTCGATCATAATAGCCGGCCTAGCCTTAGTCAATTTAGTTGCCTGCAGGGGAACAGCTGTTTTTCAGGCTGCTAAAATTGATTATTTTTTTTATGATTGTTCTTACAGTTGAACCTGCCAGTCCTAAATTATTGCACACATCCACTTGTCTTTGACCGGAATCAATTCTCTTCAAAACATCTAATTTAATTTTCAAACTCAATGTTTTTCTTACCTTTCCAATCTTTGCACCGCGTCCAGACATTGTTGCTTTTTCATTCTTATCCGCCATAACTCTCTGCAAATGTAACTGCATTGCACTGATTGTGATACAATGTTCGAATACAGTAAACTGTCTGTATGTCTAACACTGTATGCACTGAATGATATCTAGAATTCCTCTGGCAAGTGAGCTGAAGACTGTGACAAATGTTTTATTTATCTGAAAAGTTCGATTTTACCGTGCAGTAAAATCAAATGGTTGTTTATTGCATGAAAAGTACTGTAATCAATTATGGTGTGAGTCATGGAGAATGTTTATGGAATTTCCAAAACAGTAAAACCGAAGTACAAATTTTATGTACTTCGGGTGACCACAAGGTCAGAAGAATTCAGAAGACAAGAGAATACTGTACAAGAAACAGCACCACATTTAGCACTCATGGGATTGATTGTGTGAAAAACATTTCGCAAGTTATAGTTCCCACAGTAAAACAAAAGAAGAGATAGGGAGTAAATCTATTTTTAGTATCTTTATTACAGGTCAGAACAGAAAATGCAGACTTCGTAACAGCATATGACACTGGATGGTAAATTTTTTCAGCTTGTGTACTAAAAAAGAATTTCTCCCTTGAAAATATCCACACCAAGAAAATAGAGCATATTGAAAGTTTCAGTTTTGTACATAGAGTAGAAATTATAAAAATAATTTCTACTCTATGTACTGTAGTTAATTTCATGATGGCTATTTTCTCCTTTTGCCAAAAAAAAAAAAAAAAAAAAAAGCTTAAAACAGACTGGACTGAAGACGGATTTGCGCCAAAAATTCAATCTGTATGCTAGTAAAATAGCATTACAGTAAGTTTTGACAGCGTTATAGCAAATCAGCGTAAAGCGAACTGCGTTATAACGGAGGCCTGCTGTATATAGTATTATAACTGCATTGGATATAAGTTTAGGGTTATAATTTTGTATTGACTCAGAGCAGCAAAGCAAAGGGCTCAAGCTAATGGGAGTGCTATGGCTCAGGGGAGAACTGAGGGGGGCAGTTTCCCTCTGAATCACAGCCTTTTAAAATGCACTGCTTGTTTGATGTTTTTGGAGCAATCAGGTATGGGACATATTGTCTGTGTTTGCACGATGTAAGGAGTGTGAGGAAATCAGGCAACAACTCAGCGTTGTTATGGGCCAATATGCAAGCTTGAAGGACAGGGTGGACGCCCTCGAAGGATCTAAATTGAGGGGCCCATCAAGCTCTTAGATGCCCACATCAACACCAGAGCGTGCACTTGATCATCACGCAACACAGTGGCAACCCCCAAGGCAGTGTGCGCTGGTCTCACAGGAACTAGTAGCTGTCGGTGACTATTGTCAGGGAAACTTGGTATGTAAAAAGGATAGGTGGAACAGGACATGTCTGCCAGGAGCAAAGGTTGATGACGTAGAGCAGATATCTTTTAAGGGCACAAAAGGTGATATTGTTGTACAAGTTGGCACTAATGATATTAAGAGTAGGAGATGAGCAGAATTACTTAACAAGTACAGGTGACTTGAAATAAGCCGTGAATTAGGGTTGAATTTGAAAGTGTTTGCAATTCTGCCCAGACATGATAGGAGGGAGTATATGATGAGAGTTTTGTCGATCAATTCGGCCCTGGAAAGATTGTACAAGGCTCAAGGGATAGAATTTTTTTCAGCCTAGTCTCTACTTGTTAACAGGAGAGACTGCTTCTACAGGGATGGGATACACTTAAATAGAAAGGGGGCAAAAATATTTGCTGATGCTATCGAGGCAGTGTTAGGTGGCTCGGAAAACTGCTAGCTTGGGGGGATACAAGGACTAATAGATTAACAGTAGCCACTGGCAGAGGTGAAAGTGATTCTTGCACTGCTTCTATTGGAATGAGCAGCAGCCTGGAAAACAAGAAGCCAGATATTTCAGAGACTGCTGGGAGTCATTGCAGTACAAGTAAACATATGGGCTTTGTTAGGTTAGCTAGGAATATGTATACTTGCGTATACACCAATGCTAGGAGTGGTAAACGAATTTGAGGTGTTGGTCAAAACATCAAAGGCAGATATTGTTGGGATATCAGAGACGTGGTGTCACACAGATATAAGGAATGCAGAACTGGAATTTGGGGAGTACAATGTGGGAATTGTACTCCCCAAATTTGGGAATACTTAAATCTTTCTATAAGAGCCAAATATAAAATTCCATAAAATTCATCCCTTGGGAGTAGAGTTATTACATGTGAATGTATATACAAATTATTTATTAATGTTGTTCCAACATTAATAAATGTGGGATGGATTAATCAAGCTTTCTAAAACAACTAAATGTAAAATTTTATCATTGGAAGTTATTATATGCAGATGGACATACATGAAGACAATAGGCACTTTATGCTAATGCACCTAAAAATAATGTCCTGAAGGCTCTCATAATCAAATCCCTCAGATATCACACATTTTTAAAAGCTTGTGGTTATCCCCAAAATTTTTTCTAAAGCAAAATTCTTCAACAATGCTCCATAATCTCTCAGAAGGAAAAACAATTCATAACCATTCCCTGTGTGCTACAAATTGGTGAAGAAATGGCACAAAAAGCTAAGAAAACATTTTTGTCAAATAGACCAAAACTACCATACTTAAAGATAGCTAAAATTTTCAATTCCAGTCACTTCTCTATCCAAGATCCTTGCCACTAAAGGTCCAATATCCCATTATATAATGTGTATATTGCCCAAAGCTTACATGCAACAGAGTAAAGGAATACTTTGTTAGAATTAATGAACACAAAAATAAAAGACATTGAAATCAGATCCAGCCTTTCACATTTGGGATGAATATCACAAATGGGTCTTTCAAAACTTTATTATTCGTATTAGATATCAATTACTGTGGCTTCATAAATAAGCCTTTTCATTAGGTAGTAGTAGTAGCATGTGATGCAAGAAAGCAAGTGTATGAGCTTATGCAGCATCAGCCAAAAAAAAAAAAATCACACCATTCCCTCCAAATGCCTGTCCAGTTCCTCCTTAAATTTATTCAACCTATCAACTTCCACAACGACAAATGGAAGTTTGTTCCAGCAATTAACCACCCGCTGACTAAAGGCAAATTTCCGCACATCTATTCTACATCTGTCTTTTCTTAATTTGAATTTATGCTCCCTTAGGTTCGTAATCTGAACAAGTGGAAGGATCCCATCAGAATTCAGCGTGCTCAACCCATTCAAGGCCTTATATACCTCAATCAGATCACCGTGCAGGTGCCTAGTCTCCAGCCACTGCAATTTGCAGAACTTAAGCCCCTCTTGGTAAGAGGGGCTTAAGACATCCCCCATGGCAATATCCTTATGTAGTAGAATCCTTATGTACAAAGACATCCCCCATGGCAATATCATGTTCCGTTCCAGAGAGTTCGGCAAACATTTCACAAGTTGCACATTTTTTTAGGCTGTGATGTGTTGGAGAATCACTCCCCTCAGTTCTTCCCCGAGTCACAGCACTCCTGCCACTTTGTGCCCGTTGCTTTGCTGCTCTAGTTGGGGCATGATACTTTAAATTAATAAAATCAATAAATTAAATTAATTAAATGTCAATACTACACTATCTAATAGAAACAGTGAAGCGTAATACTATAAATTATACGTTAGAGCTACGTAACTACCTTAATTAAAAATTTGAATTCCCTACCACTATATACAAAAACAATGGCTGCAAGATTCAAACGAAATAACGAATTAAGTATTACATATATCTACAAAAACTGTTTATCTAAATTAAAATAACCAGCGTAACTATAAGACTACATATTAAGTACAATATAAAATAACAATTATGTAAATAAAAAGGCAAACACTTATCGTTTTTTTTCAGAGCCTGCAACTGACAGCTCTAATTTTTAAAGAGAGTCAGCGCCCTCTTTGCAATTAACATTGGTGTCTTGGACAACAATGTTAATTGCAGCAAGGTAATACAAATCAAAAACAGCGATAGCCTCTGATAATGAAATTATAAAAATGACTAGTTTCCCAGGAACAACCTGGTAATGAGATTAAAAATGTGCTGTATATATATTCTTCAAAAATCATGTTAGCTATACCACATATATCAAACCTTTGGCCATTCTGATCTGCGTAACTGAAGTAGCAATGAAAAAGTTAAGATTTAATTCAAATATGGCATTAACTGATAATTTGACCATTTTTGCTGTCTTTGCAGTCACTGAAGTGGTAGGAATATACACAAAATATAAGATTTCCAACCAAGGGAATACAATAACAGCCATATCCAAAATAAACATATTTAGGTCTCATATGGTTAAAATGCTTCATTTTGCCATTTTAACATATTTACATTACCTACACATCACACTACTCAAGCAATATGTTGCTGCTGGGTGAAGATTTTTTTTTTTTTTAGTGCTTTTAAATTTTAATTGAAGGGCAGAGTAGTAAAACTAAATTCTGTTTTAAGTATATGTTTAACAGGTTTTTCCATTTGATTCACCCTTATGTGTGTGTATATATAATTATACAAAATGTATATATTGTAGTATACCAAAGTGTTCGATCTAAATCAAGCACATTTTTTCCCCATTTGGAAAAAAGGCTGCTTTCATATCAGCTATCCTTAACACTGGCAAGGATTGCTAAATGAGGAACTTTGGTTATCATCCAATAAAACCATTTGTGTGTACTGGCAGTAAAAGTGTTAAAAAAAAAATTCTCAAATTATGGATTTATTATGGTATGAATGTATTATTATTTAAAGTTAATTAAAACGAAATTATAAAAAACAAATTGTAATTCTTTCCTTTCAGTTATAATGAATGTTGTATTTAATAAAGGGAATATACATATTATTAAGAATTCTTAAATTGGTAATCAAACAGGTTACGTCTGTCCTTTTTTTCAATCCTTAAAATAGTATATACAAGTTTATCAATTCTAAGGCATAGCAGTACTGAAGACTGGCTTAAATATTTTCAGTTGGTAGGATGCATAACGTGTTATTAAATACAAGGTGTGATCAAAGAGTTGGGGAACTGAACTAATATTTGGGAAAAGAA
This sequence comes from Mastigoproctus giganteus, assembly GCF_048544385.1. Taxonomy (NCBI): domain Eukaryota; kingdom Metazoa; phylum Arthropoda; class Arachnida; order Uropygi; family Thelyphonidae; genus Mastigoproctus; species Mastigoproctus giganteus. Next base: position 183,015,859 of record NC_143584.1, on the reverse strand, counting down.
ATTAGCTATTCAAATTAGTCTCCTATAAAGTAGTCTCCTTGACACTGTACGTGCCCATTGCAATGCTTATGCAACTTGTGGCATTCCTGATAGGCTTTCTCTTGGAATTGCTAATAGTTCATGCATTGTATTCTAAATAATTTCATTTGTTGCAGACCTGTGATCTTTTGAGGGAACTTTAAGCGGAGAGGGGGAACACAGAGTTAAATCTAGTAAGTATGCTGGATGGGGGACCACAGTGTAACAAATGACCCTTGCACTTTTCCACAATGTCATTATCTAGATGTCTCTCACAGACCATAACAAAGAAAGTCTCCAGGATTACCAACACAAATCAGTTGGATTGCATTATAAGCTTGTAATCAAGCATTTCAGGGATATATAGAATACATTTTAGTAAAATAAGCAAATGCAAAACCTAACAATACAATTGTGTTTGTGATCAAGTTTATGATAACAAAACATCTGACCATAAATGGCTTGTATACAGATTTGAAGGGAATTTTCATACTACATAGCTGCTGACTTGCCATATTTATGACAGAATATTGTTTATTTGACTGGATTTGATCCCATTATACTAGAGTTAAAAAACTGGATATTCATCTTTTTGCAAAAACACCCTTTTGGGGAAGGAGGATTTTTAAATTCTGTGAATAGGTAGTGCAACACATTGCAGCACAGGAATGATACTCTAAATTTATAAAACAAAGATTAATAAAAGAACTTAAGTTTATTAAAAACTAATATAAACATTTAAAAAAAAACACATTTAACTCCTAACTTATGTCAATAATCTAGAAATAAGTCAAAGCACCACCTTCCCCCATCAATAAACTCAAGGCTACCTTCCTTGCCAATCAATTACAAGTTTAATGAGACAAGTACAGAAACAATATGGCATTAATGTCAAAGCAAGTTGATGCAGTAAAGCTTTAATATAAGCTGTTTTATACATGTGTATAAAAAAAGCATTAGTGCAAGTTTTACACACACCACTGAGGTGATTTATATGCTGATACAATCCAACAAAGTATTACAACTTTAAATATTTAATTACTCAGCAGAAGCTGTATGATTGGAAATAAATTTAGTAATTTGTGACCAACTGACTTTCTATCGAAAAAACTGCAGTTGAAAGCCTGCTAGCCTGATCCAAACAGAATTTATAGAAAAGAAAGTTTCCTGACTGGGTCATTGGAATTGTCAAGTTGAATATTATTTAAATTAAATATAATTGGTATTGGAGAACCAGTTTGTCATCCACTAACACTATTCAGAGTAGTTTATATATATATATATATATACACACACACACACACACACACACGTGTGTGTGTGTGTGTGTGTGTGTGCATGTGAGAATCTGCCTTGTAGAAGACAGAACTGATAATTGTACAAAGAACCGTGAACTTTAAAGTTATCCCTAGTCATTCTAACATTCCTCATAGAATTGCTTACCGTGTGCACGCACACACACACACACTTCTTCCAGTCACATAGCTGTTGTGGCTGCAACAAATTCCTCCAACTGCATCGATCATGTGCTCTGAGTGGCATCACAAAGTGTCATGCCCAGAAGTTTGCTGATCCCATCCTTCCACCTAGTTGCAGTTCTTCCTCTGCACCTCTTCCCCTCGATTTTTCCTTCCATTATATTCTTCAAAGTTTTCCCTTCTTACGACATGACCAAAAAACTTGAGTTTTCTGCTGTTGATGCTATGAAGAAGAATTTTAGGCCTGCCAATTTTATTCAATACCCACTCATTTCTTCTTTGATCCAAGTAAGAATACACAGTATTCTCCTGTAACACCACATTTCCAATGCCTCAGTTTTCTTCCTGTCAACTCTTTTCAGATTCCATCCTTCACATCCATAAGTGGCAACTAGAAAAATTAGCGAATCAGTAATTCTCTGTTTCGTCTTGAGGGGCAGATCTTGATCTCTCCATAATTTTGTCAGATCAGTGACCAATGTTTTAGCAATTGCTTGTTGTCTCTTTACATCATTTGAGCAGTCTATTTTTATTTATTCTTGACCCTAAGTAATCAAATTCATCAACTTCAGTATCTTGCCCATTAACATTCACTTTACTGGAACCGAGATTATCACCAATCACCATAATTTTAGTTTTACACACATTCAGAAACAATCCTTTTTTTCTTACTTGCTTCACATACTCTCCTCAGTTTCTTTAAGATGATCCTTAGAATTGCAAATAAGCACAGTATCATCTGCATAACGAAGTTGGTTTATCTTCACTTCTTCAACTTTGATGCCAGTCTAAATCTTCCAAAGCTTCACTCATATCTTCAGCATAAAGATTAAAAAGGTGAGGTGAAAAGATACAGCCCTGCCTGACACCAAAGATTAAAAAGGTGAGGTGACAAGATACAGTACTGCCTGACACAGTTACCTATTGTAAAAAGTCAGTGTTTCCCACGTTGGTTCTCACAGTTCCTTCCTGTTCCTGGTACAGTAGCTTAATCAGCTGAATTATGTGGATTGGGAAACCCATATTAGTCATCATTTCCCATAGTTTCTCATGTTGAACACAATCAAATGCTTTTCCATAATCTATAAAACACAAAATGACTGGAACATTGAATTCGTTGCATTTTTCAATAATCAGTCGTAGAACCAATCTGATCTTTTGTTCCTCTGCCCCTTCTGAAACCTGCTTGCTATTCTGGCATTTCTTCAAGTTTTCTTGAGATTCTGTTTAATATGATTTTAAGAAGAATCATGCTAGTGTGAGAAATTAGGCTGATAGCCCTGTAATTTGAGCAAATTTTCAGATTTTTTTTTTTTTTTTTGGTAAGGGAATGAAAATTGATTTCTTCCAATCTGATGGCCACCGTCCTGTTTCCCAAATTTTTACAATCATTTTATGATAAAACTCTGTGCCCTTCACACCCATAGCTTTAATCAATTCCGCTGGGATTTCATCAGTTCCAGGTGACTTGCCACACATCAGTTCTCTGATGGGTTTCTCGACTTCTTCCTTCAGTGGAACTGGTTCATGATATACACTCTTGAGAGGAGGATGGCAGATCATTAGTGTCAGCAGGTGCTCTGAAGAGTTTCTCACTATATTCTTTCCACCTTCCTTTAATTGTGTTCTCCTCTGTTAAAATTTCCCCTTTGGAGTCCAAGTTTTGGTTGGAACTTGTCTTAAGGACTTAGGACAAAATTGTAATGTTAGTGTGTGTGTGTGTGTGTGTACGTGCGCACACACACAAATTATAGTATTTTATTATTTCTTTATAGTTTTGTTGAGAATTAATTTGATTTCACATTTGACTATTTTTAATGACCACTGAATTTTTTTTTTTTTTTTTAAATCACTGATTACATCTGCAAACCACGACAAAATATAGAAAAAAAAAAAATAGAGAACAATTAAGTTGAGGAGGGAAAAAATTATAACTAAAAGAAAAGACTCACTCCCATGACAATTTTATAATCCTTTATTAAACAGTTTTGGTATGGAAAAAAAAAAAAAAGACTATCTTTTGTGTGAATTTGAAAAAGGAATACTTCAGAATGTGACCTTCATTAATTTGCTAAATAATTTTTTTTTCCTTTTTTTAAAAAATGGTCAATAAAATTGCTAAAAATTTTATATACAAAAAAATATTGCACATTGCAGTTCCTATTCGGGTACTTTTTTTTTTGTTTGTAGTCTGATCTAATTTATTAACATAACCCCGGGGATTATTTTACAAGGCACAATAACTGGCTTAGTTATAAAATATGAAAGTATACAAACAATTGTCTTCTTTCTTTCTCTTTTTTTTTTACCTAGACAACATATATTACATTTGTACAATAGTCATCTTTTCAGTATTTGATATAAATTAACACTTCACATACAGACTGCATAGCAGTTAGTCTTTAGTATATTCCGTTATGGCTTTAAAACATGCATATATATAATACTGTATTTACAACAACCTTTTTAAAAGTTATTCTTTAACAGCTTTTTTCCCCTAAAGCTGTAGGTTCTCTGACTAGCCAAAACTGTCAACATCTGGTATCCAAGGGTTCTCACAAAAGAAATGTAGAGTGGATACTAAAACTGTTCCACATATGTGGATGGAAACATTCCTATTTTGCCATTTAATTCGCCTTCCCACCATCCATCATCTGACTTCTTATAAATAGTAATTACATCTCCTAAAGAGGGAAAAAATAAAAAACACTATAAGGAGAATGCACAAATTAATTTTGAAATCAGTAGTCAGAATCTGCTACACTTACTAAAAATTGGAGGCCTCATTATGAGAAATGTTTATTCCTGAACTGTTTCAAAAGAATCATCTATTTAAATAAATGCTGTTGAACTTTCCTTAATATACAGAAATAGCAATTTCCAGTTTATTTTACTTACATATTGACTTTAAAATGAATAATAAATAAAATGACTAAATATGTATACTAGAAGAGTAGAAATATTTTGTTCATTTACATTTTAAAAAAATAACCTTTATTTTAATACACCTCACATTTGGTTTCATTATGGTGGTGGCTTTCCTACAGTGGTTGTGTGACAATTAGTCACATGGATGACAATGGTCGTCCATTTTAAATTCATTTTTGTGGGTGTAAATTTCTTAATTATCTCATAATAGGTGTTTTTGGTAATCTATTCAGAGATGTGATATGCAGCTTTTAAGTTTTTGGAACTAAATAATCGGATTGCTTTGTATACAATATTGATAGAAATTATTTTATTATTTCACTGATATTGAACAATGAATAAAAGGTTTAGTTTCCAGCTAATGCCTATAGCCATAAAGAAATGGCTCTTTAAAAATAGTAACTAAGTTATTATTTTAATGGCATAGTGCAAAGGTAAAGTGAAATCTATCTTTAATTTCTTAAAGGAATACAAGGTGATGCCTAGACATTTCATGGTACTATCTATACCACTTCAGTGAATAAATTGCTGTCTTTATTACACTTAACCACACGCACAATAATAAAGACGGCAATGGAGTCATTTCCAATTCAGAAATAATTAAACCAATATAGGGTTGAGTGCTTTATTACCTTCAAACAACAGTTTATCTATACACCCCATGCCACTCAAGGAATAATACCTAACGATAATAATCCAATCACTGAAGTAATACAAGAATCACGAAAACGTCTGACAATTATCTGTAATCCTTGTAGAAATTAAAGACAGATTTCACTCTACATAGGTTGAAGTGCTCAGATTTCCCCTATTCTCCAAAATAATAACTGCACTGCATTTCATTACAGTAAAATTATAGAAATGGTACTTAAGTCAAACAAGAAACAAAAAGGTGCAAATTTTATTTTAAGTTCTATATTATGAAATACTGTCATTATTGTAGACCATGTTTAGAAATATCATTTATGGTCTTTCAGTTGGAGAAAATTCACTAAAACCATTTTTGAATGTTGTCTGGGTATAACAAAATCATGGTCAGTACTGTCAACTTCAACAGTGTTGTCTCCATCTGAATTATTTAGTTTCAAGGGTGTCAAAATCAACATGGCCCTAGGACAAACAGCCCTCACTGAGCCCCTCCAATTTTTCTTTTCTGTGACTTGTGGCTATGGCCTAGGCTCCTACTCAATGTTCAGACCTAGGGTAGCTAAGTCTCCCAGTTCTCCTCTATCCCAATAACTCAAGCCAAGCCAATGTATCCATTTCATAATCTCTACATTAATTAATCCCACTAACAGTTCAAGTTTCAACCCAGCACTAAAATTCATATACATAATTCCTCTACAATGCTACATGGCCATGGCAACATTATTTACATATAAATGAAATAACTGTGATTGTGTAGCAAACAGGAACGACGGACTCTGGAATTGAAACTAATTCTGAAATAACGAGACCAGTATCATGTTGACACAATGGATAAAGAAAGCCATACTTTAGAATCAAAACTGGAATCATAACGAGATTGGTTGCGTGGATGGCTATTATCATCCACACAAGGTTAAGTTAAAATGGAGATATGAAGCACTTTAAATTAGCTATTTTGGGAATTTTTCTCCCCTGAAATAGGCCTTGGCCACATACACAACTACAGATTTGTACAGACACACCTGTGTAGAAGGCACTGCAAGTCTGTCTGTAATTTGGCAGGAATCAAGAACTTTCCTTTGGGAACAACAGTTAAAACAAATGAATGCACAGCTAAGTTCAATGTCTTAACATATTAGACAATGTTTTTCCTAAGACAAATACAGAGAAAGTGATCCTTGACTTGCAAAAAATAATGAAGATGAAGGAATTTCCTCCCATCTAAATCATATTTTTTGCAAGAAAATCTCATATCAATTCCATTCCAGCTTAAATCCTTTATCTTCATAGAAACAATTCATATTACAAGAGAAAATACAATATGTACCAAAAGATATAACGAAGTCTCTGATATTAATGATTATTGTAAAGCCAATGTTATGTTCTCATCACATGTAATTACCAAATTTAAAAATTGTTTTCCACATACTGTTAAAACCTTTACATCAAGGCATTCCCCTTTTGTATCATCGTATATTTAATAACCAATAATAGTTACATAGCAAAAATGACTTATCTAATATAACTTTAAGCAAAGTAACCCCCCCACACACACTTTTAAAACATTATTCATGTACAACACTTAACTATTCATGCAATATAAATGTCCGTAAGTGTGTTTTTACTAAAGCAACTAAAGTGAGAAACTGCATTATTTTAAGTTAATTTCAAGCATTAGTTCTTTTGATTTATTTAACAGTAATAATGACAAAGAATGCAAACAAGTTGGTGTTGCCTTATATGAACATGTTTGGGCATACAGTTTTAAAAAAAAAAACCTACTATATTAGTTCTAGTTATGTTTATAATAAATATCTTTCACTTACCAAGAACAAAAGAAAGTTCATCATCTAACTGTGCCTCATAATTATAAAGAGCTCTACACTGTAGTTGTGACTGGTGATTTAAAGGAGGAAGGTTGGCATAGAGAGAGTCTGTATCATCTGAAAAAAAAAATTGTATTAAATCATGAAGGAAAATTACTGAAGTATACAATAGGTAAACTATGCAGATAACAACATACCTGATTAAAGTAGAAATTCGTAAATATACCAATCCCAATAATAAATAAATATCAATATACAGTAATATCCTATTTGAATGAAAGCTTTTTTTTTTTTTTTTCTGTTAGTTATTGGCGCATTGGCTTCTGTGGCCATAATGCACCTCCCAAAGTTTTTGCATTTTACTCTGATCCAAGCCAGAGGCGGGATTTGAACCCGCGACCTTTGGGTTGCCAGGCAGGCATTTTCCCACCTGGCTAGCCCAGTCAGCTAATGAAAGCTCATTTCAATAAAACAGTTCTGGATATAAATTTAGCAGAACTCAAAGTCTACCTATACATAAAGCATATTGGTTTACGTTACCACAACTGTTAACGAGTTAATAAAATAGGTTAATCTGCTGCCTGTTTTTTGCACTGTTATGTGGGCCATCACTTAATAATTTCTCCAAGTACTTCAACGTAGGCAGTTGTCAATTTTGGAAGACATCCTCTGTAACAAAGCCTACTGGAAAGAACAGTGAGCCATGTGGCAAGTTTTGATGAAATCAAAAAAAAAAAAATTTTTTTTATTTATATGTGCAGACTCAAAACAAGTTCTAAGTCAACATTCCATTAGCTTCTGGTAAAAGTTTTGACTAACTTACAATAACAGGCAATTGTCAGCTACACAGAGATGCATATAGGCAGGTCCTGATTCAGCATTCCAGCAAATATGCCATTAAAAGGTCACTATACAAGTTAAGGTGATGTTGTATAAGAAAGCACTCAACTCCACATTGAAGAAAATTATTTAATTTTACGACAATTTCTTTGGATAATTGGCAGAATGTTCCAAATCAAAAGAATTTGGATTTTGTGAGTGATCTTATTTGGTAAATTATCATTTTAAATTGTTTTCTTCAAATGCAGAGCAAGTGCTTTCCAACCAATATACTAAGAATGGAACTGAAAGCAGATTCTAAATTCAAGTCACATCCTAATTATGTTATATGTTTGCAATCTTAGATATTTGAACAGTGGATTCTGATGTAGGTTACCACAATTAGTAGATAAGTTACCGTTTCATGATACAGATATGGGAGGGGAAAAAAGTGTTTGACTCTAAATGCAAAATAATGTTCCATAAAATTTCCTTGAGACATTTCAACTTGTTCTCATATCTTGAAGTTGCTAACTTCCAGCTGGCTTTCTAAAGAACAAAATTCATCCCTATTAAATGAATAATTTAATTTATATATTGACTTACAGCTTAACATTTTATTTCAAATAAAATGTTAAGTTGTAATAGTCCTGAGAAATAGTCAACAAGATATAACTTACTGTGATCCTGAGAGGTATGAAGACTATCACTGTCTGGTATATCACTGCCACCTGAACCACTGCTTTCTGAAAACCTCCTCTCCATTCTTACCCACTGTGGAACTTTAAGAACAGTTTGTGTAATGCCCTGAGGAAAAAATAAAACTTTGGGAATTAGCATAACTTTAGTGGACTACACTTGTTATAACAACAAAATTTCTCCGTATTTATAAATAATGTGTACTGAATTGCCAAAATATATTTCTGACAGTGAATTAATTTACAGTCTTATCTAATTATTTAAAAAAAAACTCATTCTGGTTTTACTTTAAATAAAATTTTTCTCCTAGTACAAAAAACTATAGCTTCTAAAATTTAAAACAAAATTGATAGAATAAGTTAAAAACCAAATAAACACTAGCCCACACTGGAAAAATACTGCAGGTTAAAACGAACTGTTTTAACTACATTATTTTTTCAGTGTGGGCTAGTGTAAAAAGGCACATGGATGACTGGATCCGGGGTATCCCAGCAGAACACTGTGTAAAAAGCTAGTGTAAATTGTCATAAGTATGAGAAGGAATTTGATGGAGTGGGAGCTTCAACATTAGGAGAAATGGTCCTTAACATTTGTGGCATGCCAAAAAAGAGAGGGAGATGACTGGTCTTATTTTTCTTTGGAATGTGGTAGGGGAAATCAAACATGATACCGTAATAGGTGATATTATTCCCAAGATTTTAAGGAATAAAAAACAGGCATGTGAAGAGTCAATTTCAGTATTTCATTAATGAATTTTCAAGTTCTACAGCAAAATTAAAAGCAAAACCTGTATAAGCAGTACTATATTTGAATGTATTCAGCATAAAGCTGAAATAATGTAAATCAGCTGCAGTGCTTATGTGGGAAGGGAGAAATTTAATTGAATTAAAATATTTTTAATTCAATTAAATGGGCCTGACAAAATATGCCTAACCTGGAAAGAGAAGATGTAGAAAGAATTTCTCTCAGCTAACATAATATATGAAATAAGGTAAAATACAATATATTATAGAAGCAATATGTAAGCAAAGAAAGTTTTTTCTATAGTTGAAAAAAAAAATTTTAAAAAATAGCAGAATCTATATTATACATTTACACCGATGAGCTAAACATTATAATCACTTACTTAATATGATGCTGATCCTCCACGTGCAGCCAAAATAGCTCGTACCCGGCGAGGTATAGATGCTACAAGATTTCTAAATGTGTCTTGTGGTATCTGGTACCAACACATAACTAGCAGATCCTTTAAATCCTGTAAGGTCCATGGTTGAGATGCCACAGATCAGCTGTTCAAACACAAACCACAGATGCTCAATGCGATTGATGTCTGAGGAATTTGGAGGCCAGGGCAATACCTGGAAGTCTTCCTCATGTTCCACGAACCAGTCTTGAACAATCCTGGCAGTGTGGCATGGCGCATTATCTTGCTGAAAGATGGCACCGCCAGAAGGGAAGACTGTTGCCGTGAAAGGGTGTACCTGGTCAGCAATGATGTTTAGATAGGTGGTAGACGTCAAAGTGGCCGGCAAATGGACGACTGGATCCAGGATATCCCAGCAGAACATCGCCCAAAGCATGACACCGCCTTGTTTTCGTACCATGTACCTGGCCATACACATGGTACAACAGGAAACCTGATTCATCGAACCAGACAACCTTCTTCCAATCATTCAAGGTCCAGTTTCCATGCTCACATGCCCATTGTAGGCACTGTCGCCGGTGAACCGTGGTTAGCATGGGCACTCTGGGTGGCCTGCAGGTACGCAGCCCCATTTTCAGCAGGGTTTGATGTACTGTGTGTAGACACATTACTCCTGTCACTAGCATTCTAATTACCAGCTAGTTGTGCCACAGTCGCCCTTCTGTTGCCACGTACCATCTGGGAAAGCCTTTGCTCACCACGAGCATAGATGAGCGGTGGTCGTCCAACACCTCACCGGCGGTTCGTGGGTTCCCCCCTCCTCGGACCACTTTTGGTAGGTACTAAACACAGCTGACCGTGAGCACCCCACCAGCCGTGCCATTTTGGATATGCTCTGACCCAGTTGTCTGGCCATTACAATTTGGCCTTTGTTAAACTCACTTAAGTCTGCTGCCTTTCCCATCTGAAGAAAAAAAAGTAACACTGATTAATGGAGCTCAGTATCAGGTGTTTTTTATACCATGTCTTGACCCGTGCATGCACCGTAGTTCACCTGCAGTTGCTTCAATTTTCATAATGACTCGCCGGTCATAATGTTTTGGCTCATTGGTGTATATATTATACACTAAAGAGAAAAATATAAGTTATTCAATAGAAAAAGATAAGTTCTGTAATTAGTTAAAGAAAAATGCATAAACTAACAGAATTTAACTAATTCCACTATCCCACTTGTAGAAATGGTATATGTACCTGCTTATCTTTATGATGTTCCAAATGACTATTCAAGGGGTGAGTTGGCTTTACACAACCATCAAGTTCAGACATTGCACACTGAAGTTTAAAACGAGTTGCTTCTAAGTATGTCAACATGGCACGCATCTAGAAAAAAATCATCAAAAATGTACACAAAAAATTATACTGAAGTGTCTCTATAAAAACCAAAAGGTACGCCAAATGTATTTATAAAAAAGGAAGTTGTAGAACAATATCAAAGTCATTAATTACCAATAATATTCATTCCACTTTGCACTTCAAAAATAATTTGATTCAAATTATAAGAATCAAAGTTTTGCTTTAATTTTTTTCTTAGCAAAAATTTAAAACTATTGAAAGTTTTTACACATCTTGTTTACATATTTTTTTACAGCTTCATGCCCCACAAAGGATAGTATTCCTTATCAGTAGAAATGCTCTTCAGATTCAGAGTTGCTTTTTTACTTCAGCAAAAAAATCATTTCTAACTTTTTGCCAATGAATGTCAGAAAGTTAGGGATGTACCTGCTTCATCACTCTTCAATGGACCAAAAAAAAAAAAAAAAAAAAAAATGGGAATTTGATGGAGTTGAGATCCAGGCTGTATGGAGCAAGTTTACCCCAGGGGCTCACATCTGGTGAGTATGGACTTGGCACACCCAGGATCCTGAGCTGGATATTATCATTCTTCTCTTTCTTGGTGATTCTCTCTCTCTCTCTCTCTCTCTCTCTCTCTCTCTCTCTCTCTCTCTCTCTCTCTCTCTCTCTCTCAGGGTAACTCGGGAATTTTTTTTTTTTTTTTTTTTTTGCTGGTGCAGCATAAGCTTCAGGCTTCCTTGCACCATGTGGTGTATTATTTTTATTTTATTTCTTTTTGGCTGATGCTATATAAGCTTGCTTTCTTCCAACACGTGCCCTTGCTAATGCTTAATGTTGCTAATAATAATGCAATTCAACAGTTTTGTGATTGCTTCCTTTATTGACAAGCTGATATGCAGTTTTGTACTACCATGCAAGAGAAGAATATCTTCCATGTCTTTTTCTGGTTCAGCCCTCTTAAATGGCACATAAATTTATTAAAGTTGATAATACAGTAAAGTTCTCAACCAACACGATTAATTGGTAATTCATTCTAGCAATTTCCGTACAAGTTGAAAAACTGCGTAAGTTGAATAGCACTTAAATACGATCTATTTTTAATTGTATATTCATTTGAAAGGAAAATTTACGCAAATCAACTTCTATTTATGAAAACTTTGTGGAAATAAAACTATTCAATATCCTATCGAGTACATAAATATCTAATTTAGCTGAAAATACCCATTCTATATTAACTGTTTAATATGTTCTAAGGCTGGAGATTTTGATGGAGTACTTGTCCAATGTGGTCTGCACTGTAGCTCATTTTTTTTCTCATCGTAAATCAGTTTGTAGCATTCAATTGCTACATGCACCACTCCAATCACTTTTTCAAACCATTTGGTGTCTGGATCCTGAACTTTTAAGCCAGCTAGTCCTTCATCGATCATTTTAAAGCATTTTGCCATTTCCTTAGTATCAAACTGTTTTGATGGTTCAACTTCTTGCACATCCTCCAAAACCTCATCTTCAATTTTATGGTCATCAAGCTCCATTTAATCTTCATTGCTTAATTCCTTTCTATGACTTTGCAACAATTCACAATAAAGCCATTTTCCTCAATTTAATTCCAATGTTCTGGTCATTTCCACAAGCTCTCTAATTACATATTCATTTTCTTCACCTCTCAAAGCATCTTGAACAAACTGGGGTTGAGCAAGTTTCTTCCAGATGGCATTCATGATTGATACTGTAATTTCACTCCAGGCAGTATCAATGTTTTTAACAGTTTTGTAAATGTTGAGTTCTTTCCAGAACTGCTTCAATGATCTGGCATTCTGTCCTTCAGTGGCCCTTACACTGCCTGTCTAAATGTTGTTTGTATTAGACCTTGATCCATGAGTTGAATGAGGGCGGTTGTATTTGCAGGCAAAAATATAACTTATGTTTTCGTGATAGTCACACAGTTGTTGGGTGACCAGGTGCATTATCAACTAGCAGTAATATCTTAAATGGTAGGTTGTTTTCTTGGCAATATTTTTAACTTCTTGCACAAAATGATGGGGAAACCAGTCCTGAAAAATTTGTGTCACCCATGCTTTTCAATTGGACTTCCACACAACAGGTAGCAATGTCTTTGAAATGTTTTTGAAGGCCCTTGGATTTTCACTATGGCAAACTAACAGTGGTTTGCAACCTCCAGCAGCATTTCCACCAATAAGAAAGGTTAATCTGTCCTTTGATACTTTAAATCCTTGCATAGTATTTTCCATCTTGCAATATGTAAGAACGATCTGGCATTTTTTTCCAATATAAACCAGTCTCGTCTACATTGAAGACCTGCTGTGGTAGGTAATCCTCATTTTTGATGATTTCTGCCAGTCTTGGGGAACTCCGTAGCTGCTACTATATCTGCACCAACAGCCTCACCTGTAACTTTGATGTTCTGTAGTTTAGCACAGCCTTAAATCTTTGAAACCATCCGTGGGTTTCAATGAATGTTTCACTAGCACGTTTACACTTTAGTTCTTCAAAAAGACTAGGCTTTTTCTTGTATGAGCATAAGACTTATCGGCATTCTTTGTTTCATGTCTTCTATCGAAATCAACAATTTTTCCATTTCTTCTATTAATAAGCCTCTTCTTTTGGATATGATCATAGATTGCATTGGCACAGAACTTTTTACGTGCTACATAATCCAAACTTTATCTTCTATAATGCTTCTAATAGTCGATTCATTCATTTCGTAAACATATGCAATCTCACAAATTTCTTGCCGTTTTCACGTTGTTCAATGATTTCGACTTTAGTCTCCATAGTTATAATGCACCTCTTCTTATCACTATCATTACTATTCTCACCATTTTTTCTTTTTGCAGACATATTTAGGGTTTATATTTATTTTGTTTACAAGTAAAAGCTCACAAGATACAACTTACACTTAAGTGGTTAAGGTGAAAATAAAGTACTGATGCCACTATCAATTCACATTAGCAGGCACTAACACAATGTATTATATTTAAAGTGGTGCTTAATGGATGCTGTGGCTAGTTGTAAGTAGAAGTAGCACAACAGTGTATCTACAAGTCTGCATAAGTCAAGGACCTACCGTATATGCCCCAGACATTAAGGTTTGCCCCTAGTCCATAATGTGCATCAAAATCATATCTTCCAAGTACCAGAAAATGGCAATCACTTTTCCTTTGAAGGAAACACTCTTGGTTTAGTTTTTTTAAAGTGCAGTAGCATCGTGGAACTACAGTGTACCAAGGTTACTCTATGGATTTGCATTTAATTTCTGGCTCAAAATAGTGTAGCTACTTTTCATTACCAATGAAAAAAAAGCTTTCTATTAAAAAAAGCTTCCCACCTACTTGACATCAATACCTCCAACTCAGAAACAATTTCCTTCCTCTGAAGTATTTGGTCATGTGTCAGTTGTGGAGCAAACCATTAAGACATTTTTGAATAACCCAGATGGTTAACTGCATTTACGTTTTCTTCATTAATTTTTCCATAATAAAATTATGCACAACATATGAACGATGTCATCCACATGATGCACGTTATCTAACATTACTGCTAAAGTTTGGTGGCTGATGCATGGTTAGTTATGGGGGGGGGTCAGCTTTTCTTTGTTTTAATATACTCCTGTTTAACTCAGCATCTGTGTTCCTATTGACAGTGTCATCCCTGTAGATATTCTGGTCCATCACAGTGTGCCTTGTTTATGAAGGAAGTATGATAAGTGCTTTTAATTAGAATTTTATTACATAAATTGTTTAGCTCAAGTTAATAGCATAGCTTAATTTTACGGTACTCACCTTTTGTATAATCCGCAGTTGATGCTTAAGATGGGATGGATACTAATTTGAATTTAAAATTGGGGTTAATATATAAATTTAAATTTTGAAACAGAGTTAAAATATGCCCAAGGAAATAGAAGTTCACATCTTCGTCCTTTGTTGTCATAGAATTTAAGGTTGAAAATGATTGAAACTATATCTGTAAACCGAGGAGGCCAATAGCCGTAATGAATTGGCTTTCGTTGTTAAAGTCTTCAGTTGCCGATAGCGAGAAGAAAGTGAAACGCTTGTATTTAAAGAACTATGTTCCCGTGATACTCTTTGATACATGTGGGAATCTCATGTGCGTGAGATTCCAAACCGGAGAGAGGTTATAGGGTAATTTGGCATTTATTACGTTAGAATTAGAATTATACAAAAGGTGAGTACCGTAAAATTAAGTTATGCTATTAACTTGAGTCAATCTAATCTAAATCAGTATCTTAAGAAATTCTACAAATCATTCAATAAATTGTTTAGATAGTAAACAAAATCTAATTTTATTTGCTTTTACTGTGTTTTACTTAGCAGCTTCTGTTTAATTATTGTATACAGCAAAATAGTTTATTTTACTGATTTGTATACTCTCATTTCATTCATGTTTAACTTGTTTACAAATATTCTTGGTTTTGACAAGAATATTTACAATTTTGTTGTAAAACAAGTTTTCAGTTTTAAATTTTCATCAAGAGGGAAAAAAAAAAAAAATTTTTGGGTTACTCATAATCAAAAATTTAATACACTTTACTGAAAATGACGATATAATTTAACTTTACAGATATCTATTACTAAATAATTTATTCTGTAGTTCATAACTATTCTTCAGAAAATTTAATCCATACAGGTGTGAAAAGGACTGTTCTTCCTCTAAGCACATGGGGTCCCTTAGATCCCATATGTCTACATTTGAAAAATAAGCAAAAAATAAATATTTCCTGCTCCCACTGTTAAAGAAATTCCATATTAGATGGCTCTTTCCCTACCCCACTCTCAAACTTAATATTATATTTGAAATGTTTGAAAATAATTTTAATTAAATTAATTTTAATTTCAATTAATTTTAATTGTTTGAAAGGGGGAACAATATATGTTTAGTCTATTAGTAGTTATTTCATTTAACTATTAATGCTTAATATTGATCTTATTTTTGTGAGGATATTAACTATCACCAAGAAACTGTGGGCAATAGTCTCTCAGTATGTAATTTAGTCATGTGTGCGCGCGCGCTCTCTCTCACTTCCTGCCATGTTTATATAATTTAATTATTATAAACCGCTGCCATTCAGAGCAAGTTGCAAGAAAATTATATATATATATATATTTTTGGAACCAGTAAATTGATATTTAACTGTCATTCATTTAAATTTAATGTTAATTTATCAGCTGGAAATATAAGATTAAACACTATTTCATGTAATTTAATTATGAAAAGAAACATGATTAAAAGGAAAAACTCATTCTCCTTGTAAGTATAGTTAGCCCCATCACAATGCCCCGTTCATGATGAGATATGATAGTCTGCAACTAGAAAGATTTTCATTACATAATTTGTTTAAACAGTGAACAATTTAAATTTGATTTTACTACTTCCAAATGCAAGAAACTTTCTTAGCAAGATTAGTATAGTTTTTAATTACACATTTAAGTTACATGTGATCAATGAGAAATATGGAATTAATTCCATTCTTAAGATACATTTTCATGCCCCAAGGGCTTTTACATCATAAAAGCATTCCAATTCTATGAATAAAATTGCTCACATGTTGCAGCTTTTCACTGACATCATTCTGGGCTTCAGCATCACCAAATTTTGGGGTTTCCTGAAATACCCGAGCCAAGTTTTCTACTCCTATAAAGCAATAAAAATACATTAAAGATTTCATATGTCACTTCTGAAAGTATTCTTACAGATATTCTCCCAATTTAAAATAAAAAATTGTTACTTGATATGACTTAATTATTTTTTTTTTGTACCAAACAATTAAGTTACTCTCAAATAATTTAAGTCCTACTTAATCTGAGCTTATCCCTAGCAAAAAAAAGGAAGTTATACTCATGCAATGACTTTCTGGATCACGCAGATATTAAAAAAATAATAATAAAAAACCCTGAAAACTAAACTGCTTTAAAAAATTGAAAGCACTAATTGTATAACCTGCTGTAGAATTAAAGTAATTAGGCTCTAAATTATGCATTTCTGTACTTTCTTTGCATGTGTATTTCATTAATTACATATATTTAATACACTATTTGCATTTTAGAGAAATACCTACAAATACAGTACAGTAGTTTCATGACTTATTTGGAAGGGGTTTAGGTTCACGTCCCATTGACAACTGGACAATTTCTAATCTCTAACTGAGGCTGAAGTTAGCAAAGTTTTCTCACATGAGTTATTCCAGGTTTTTCAACTTGCACAATATTCAAATCATTCAGTAAACATGGTCTAAGTCGTTTCTCCTAAGAATCAACAAGAACTATCACAACGTAGATGCCAGGGATTAATTATCATTTGTGTGTGTGTGTGTGTGTGTGTGTGTGTGTGTGTGTGAGAGAGAGAGAGAGAGAGAGAGAGATCAGCAAAGCCATATAGGATCAGGATTTTACAAAATAAAGAATACAAGTACATTACAGCAATTGATGGTCACATGGGCTCAAACTGCAGTTAATGCAAATGCCCTGATCACTGGGCTATGTCAGGTTTAAAAAGAGTTTAATTTAAGAAAATACTTTTTAATTTATTCCACATAATTCAAATTATCTGGTCCTGTTTGCCTTCAAACACTGAGATACCACAATTATGATGCTTTCTTTTAAAACCTAAACATTTGGTTACCTTGACCAAGTTTTCTGAATGTAATGTTACACTTGTATGGTAAAGGCCAAGGACAGGCAGACAACGCAGTGGAAACATCTGAACAAGCTGCCACTGCAAACTGTTTGGATCGACACTAGACACACTCACTGTAATATTCGTGTAACCTTTTTCATAAGTCTTACTTCGGTTGCACATGATGCTCAGAAATTGCATTTAACAAACTGGAATGCAAAAAACGTGATGCCAGGCTTTATTTATTTTAAGATAAAATTTCTACTTCTATAAACTTACAATGCATTTAATTCAAAAAGGAGTAGCACTAATCACATTCGTATCAGAGCTTCCAAATTTTGACTAATGGCAAAAAAAAAAAAAAAACAACAACGCTACCCCACTTCAGTAGCCATATAGGCTAAAACCATGGTCAACTCAAACATGTACTACTGCACCCTCATGTTTAACTGACCAGTCAAACCCAAGAGTAAAGGACATGCATACAAATTCTGCTTCCAGAATTTACTTTTAAGCAGAAATCTTAAAAACCAAACATCCATGCCATTTCAAAAATTTAATTTCTAGATGTCCATTTTTGGAAATTTTTCTAACGAAATCTTAAACAATGAAGCTGTTGAGTTTGGTTAGGTTAGTGAAATTGACTGACAAAAGGATTAAATGGGAAATCAAAGCCCTTCAAACACAACCATTGCACCCTGTAATAGAGAAATGCATACACACATGCATTTTCCAACTGTTTCTAATCATCATTTAAAATTAAAAATATTTGGGTTATCCTCCTTGGTTGCAGATCAAAATTTGAAGTGACATCCACATAATATTTATTCCTATAAAATTCAATCCACAGCAAAGAGGATACCCATACTTAGGAAAGAAAGAATTCATTCAGTAACCTTAAAATAGGTATTCATTTCCCTACTTCAGGCTTCTCGTTTCAAAAATTTCATTTCTAGCTACCTACTTTTGAAAATTTCTCTAACAAAATCTTAAACTGTTCATAGCAAAACTATTTGGTTCGTCATGTTAGCTAAATTGACTGATGCAAGTATTATATGAAAAATCAAAGGCCCTCATAAGAACTGTTGCACTCCATGATGAAGAAACAAGTACTACATATGTATCTGCCAATTGTTCATTATTTGACATTAAAAGTTTATTTGGGATGTCCCCTTGGACTGTTCATCGAAACTTAGAAGTTGAATTGAAACATTCTAAATTTATTTGAAGCAAAACTTATCTTAAAAATAAATAAAACCCCATATTATCTTAATTATCTTAAAATAAACCAGAAATTTATCTTAAAAATAAATGAAACCCCGTATACACAACTCTTGCACTCCAGTTTGTTTATATGCAGTTTCCAAGCATTATGTATGACCAAAGTGGCTGACAGTAAAATACTTTGGCAACACAGTTGGAACATCCTTGAGTAAGTGGCCTAGCAAATGACTGCCAATGGAGTTGGCTCCCAATGCATTCCACATATTGCTGCCAGGCTGTACTACCAAATTTGCCAAATGGATTGTCCATTTTATCATGTTTGTCCTTTGCCAAAATATTATATCAATAAATTTTGAAAAACAGGTAGACCTTAAATATACAGGCACTCCACGACTCATATACTTAATAGGTTTTTTTTTTTTTTATATGCATGTAAATGTTTTGTACGGAAGTCTAACTTCCGTCTTGTAGATACAAAATACATGTACAGTATATTACAACGCACTGGGATTATAACGTCCAACAAACGATAGGAGGGAGTATATGAGAGCCTTGTTAATCAATTCAGCCCTGGAGAGATTGTGCAAGGCTCAAGGTGTAGAATTTTTTTCAGCATGGTCTGTGCTTGTTGACAGGAGAGACTGCTTCTACAGGGATGGGGTACACTTAAATAGAAAGGGTGCAAGAATATTTGCTGATGCTATCGAGGCAGTGTTAGGTGGGTCGGAAAACTGCTAGCTTGGGGCATACACAGACTAAAAGGCTAACAGTGGCCATAGGCAGAGGCAAAAATGATTCTTGCACTGCATCTATTAGAATGAGCAGCAGCCTGGAAAACAAGGTAATGGAGATTTCCAATGGAGATTTCCAGGACTGTTGGGAGTCATAGTGGAACAAGTAAATATATGGGCTGTGTTAGGATAACTAAGAGTGAGAACAGGTGCATGTATACTTGCATGTACACCATTGCTAGGAGTATAGTTAATAAATTTGATGAGCTTGAAGTGCTAGTCAGGACATCAAAGGCAGATATTGTTGGGATATCAGATGTGGTGTCACATAAGCAGTGCAGAATTGGAATTTGGGGAGTACAATGCGTAGAGGAAGGACAGACGGGACAGGAAGGGAGGAGGGCTTATGCTGTTAGTTAAGAAACTAAAAAATATGGAAGTGCATCCAATTGATGTTGGTGAACAATGCAGAGTTGAATCTGTTTGGTGTGAATAAGCACTGAGAAAGGAAAAATGAGTAGGTGTGTGTTATAGGCCTAATGAATCTGATGAGTATAATGAGCAATTGTGCAGAGACATAGAGTGGGCCAGTAAATAAGAATGTCTTACAATGGGGGATTTTAACTTTCCAGATATTGACTGGAACTTGTAGATTGGTCACTCGCACACTAGCAAGACTTGTGGATTTATTGGATGACTGTTTTCTACAGCAACATGTTCGATAGGTAACCAGAGGGAGTAATACTCTTGATCTGATTATCAGCAGTGATAATGCATGCATTAAGAATTTGCAGATAAAGGAACCACTGGGTAACAGCAATCACAATTTACTGATGTGGGAATTACTTAAAGATGTAACTACCATTAAGGCTAAAGATGATGTTACCAACGTTGAATTCTAAATGGGAAGCCTTCGGGGACTTAATTTTGGAGGCTACTAGGATTTTTATTCCAACTAAGAAATACTGTTCAAGGTTTAGGCCTAAATGGATGTCAGATAAATTAATGAGGCTCGTGGTTGAGAAGAAAAATGTATGGTATGCATATAAAGTATCAGGTGTCACAGAGGTCTATGGCAGGTATAAACTAGTCTATAATAAAGTCACAAAGGAGGTTAGGCAAGTGAAGGCAGATTACAAGAAATCTTTGGCAAAGGAAAACAGCAAAGAGTTCTTTACTTATGTAAACTCTAGAAAGAAAGGGATGAATCTGATTAGACCACTGGGTTGACTATTGATGACCATGCTCAGGATAAACAATGAGTATTTTGCATCTACATTCACACATGAGGAGTTATTCAATGAGGGGAGTGCCAGAAGTTAAACGCTAACAGGGAGCAAGTGATTTTGCAATAACTGGGAGCAAAGTGGAGGAGATATTGTTGACGTTAAACATAAGGAAGGCTGCTAGGGTGGACGGGATCTATCCAGTTATATTAAAGGAGGCAGCAAAGGAAGTAAGCAAACCCTTAATAATTAAGAGAGCTTCCTTGGACTCAGGGAGAGGTCCCATGGACTGAAGGTGTACAAATGTATCACCAATTCACAAAGGGGGTTCAAAAGGTGACAAGTAACTATAGACTTGTTAGTTTAACTTGTCTTCCGGGGAAAATAATGGAATCACTGGTTAAAGCAGCATTGTAGGATCATCTAGACAAGACTGCAATAATAGTTAAGACAGCATGGGTTTGTTAAAGGGAGGTCCTTGTCTGACCAATTTGATTGGATATGATGATGTGGTCACAAAGGAATTGAATGCCAAAAATAATTTTGATATCATATACTTGGATTTCAGGAAAGGTTTTGATACTGTTGCACATGGAAGACTGCTGTACAAATTGGAGTCGTATGGCATTAAGGGTAAGTTGCTAAAATGGATAAAAGGATGGTTGAGTGGGAGATGACAGAGTGGTAATCAACGGACACTGCTCATCGTGGACAAATGATATTAGTGGAGTTCCCCAGGGTTCGGTGTTGGGCCCATTGTTGTTTTGTATATTTATCCATGATATTGACGAAGGTATATCAGGTTTAATGTCCAGGTTTGCAGATGATACAAAGGTTGGCAGAGTTGTTAACGACAGTAAAGACAGTATGCTACTCCAACTGGATCTAGATAGTTGGAAAAATGGGCTGAGAAGTGGCAACTGAAGTTTAACATTGACAAATGCAAAGTACTGCATATGGGTAGCAATAACCATAGAGAAACGTACCAACTGTGTGGTACTACACTCGGGGAAGTGGAAAGTGAAAAAGACCTGGGAGTAATTGTGCAGTCAAATATGAAGTTTGCTGAGCACTGCAGATGGGCTGGCAGGGCAGGTCATGGAGTCTTGTCAATGATATATAGGAATTTTGCTAGCAGGGACAGGGAGGTGATTATCCCCTTGTATAAGGCGATGGTCAGGCCACACCTTGAATACTGTATACAGGTCTGGAGGCCTCATTTTAAGAAGAATGCAGAGCTGTTGGAACGAGTAAAGAGAAGGGCAACAAGATTAGTGAATGGAACAAAGGGTTGCTTTTACGAAGAAAGGCTTAAGTTTTGCAGATTACAGTGTTTGGAGACTAGACACCTGCGAGGTGATCTGATCAAGGTGTATAAGGCCTTGAATGGTTTGAGCAGGCTAATGGGATACTTCCGCTTGCCCAGATTAAAAACCTGAGGGGGGCACAGACTGAAATTGAGGAAAGACAGTTGTAGAATATCTGTGCAGAAATTTGCCTTTAGCCAGTGAGTAGTTGATTGGTGGAACAGGCTTCCATCTTTTGTTGTGGAAGCTAATAGCCGAAATAAATTTAAGACTGAGCTGGAGAATCATTTGGAACGAATGGAGGTGAAATGGGAGGGTTGTTTTTTTTTTTTTTTTTGCTGATGCTGCATAAGCTTGCTTTCTTGCATCACATGCCTCTACTAATGCTAAACTTCATCATGTACAGCATTTTGCAATTTGTAATTGAGTTAAATGAGGCTGAAAAAACATACACTGAATACTATACTTTACACAATAATGTAGAGTATAGTATTTATTCAAAACTAATTTAATCTAAATACGATGTATAATTTAATCCATTAGCATTAGCATTAGTAGAGGCATTTGATGCAAGAAAGCAAGCTTATGCAGCATCAGCCAAAAAAAAAAATAAATAAATAAATAAAAAAAAATAATAAATAAATAAAAAAATTACTTCCCTTCACCCCTCTGTTCGTTCAAAATACCTGTCCAGCTGAGCCTTAAACTTATATAGGCTATCAACTTCCACGACAAGGGATGGAAGTCTATTCCACCAACCAACCACCCGCTGGCTAAAGGCAAATTTGCTCACGTTTATCCTACATCTGCCTTTCCTCAATTTGAATTAATACCCTCTCAGGTGATTATTCTGAGCAAGAGGAAGAAGCCCATCAGCATTGAGCATGCTCAAACCATTCAAGACTTTATACACCTCTATCAGATCGCCTCGCCGGTGCCTAGTCTCCAGACACTGTAATTTGCAAAACTTAAGCCTTTCTTCGTAAGAGCACCCCTTTGTTCCATTCACTAATCTTGTTGCCCTTCTCTGTACTCGTTCCAGCATCTCTACATCCTTCTTGAAATGAGGCCTCCAGACCTGTATACAGTACTCTAGGTGTGGCCTGACCATTGCCTTATACAAGGGAATAATCACCTCCTTATCCCTACTAGAAAAATTCCTATATATCATCGACAATACAACATGAGCTACTCTTGCAGCCCGTCTGCACTGCTCAGAAAACTTCATATCTGCCTGCACAACCACCCCCAGGTCCCTTTCATTCTCTACCACTGTCAGTGTAGTACCACAGAGTTGATACGTTGCTCTGGGATTGCTGTTTCCCATATGTAGTACTTTACATTTGTCAATGTTAAACTTCATTTGCCACCTCGAAGCCCATCTGCTCAACCTTTCCAGATCCTGCTGCAGTAGCATAGTGTTAGTAGTGTCCTTGACAACCCTGCCAACCTTCGTATCGTCTGCAAACTTGGACATTAAACCTGATATACCTTCGTCAATATCATTGATAAATACAGAAAACAATAATGGACCCAATACTGAACCCTGAGGGACTCCACTAATAACATTAGTCCACGATGATCCGTGTCCATTGATTGCCACTCTGTCTTCTCCCCCTCAACCACCCCTTTATCCATAGCAGCAATTTGCCTCCAATTTGTGCAGCAGTCTTCCATGTGCAACAGTATCAAAAGCCTTTCTGAGATCTAAGTATATAATATCAAAGTTATTCCCTGCATCCAGTTCTTTTGTGACTGCATCATAGTATCCAATCAAATTGGTCAGGCAAGACTTCCCCTTAACAAAACCATGCTGTGTCCAAGCTATAACTGAAGTCTTGTCTAGATGATCCTGCAGTGCTTCTTTAACCAGTGTCTCCATTAATTTTCCAGGAACAGAAGTTAAACTAACAGGTCTATAATTATTTGTGTCGCCCTTTGATCCTCCTTCGTGAATTGGGGTCACATTTGCACATCTCCAGTCCATGGGTACTTCCCCTGTGTCCAAGGAAGCTCTCATAATTATGGCTAAGGGTTTGCTTACTTCCTTTGCTGCCTCCTTTAATATAACTGGATAGATCCCATCCTCCCCAGGTGCCTTTCTTGTATTTACCTTCAACAATTTCTCCTCCACTTTGCTCTCAGTTATTACAAGATCCTCTAGCTTACTGCCAGAGTTGAATACACCTCTGGCATTCCCCTCGCTGAATAACTCCTCGTGTGTGAATGTCGATGCAAAATATTCATTCAGTTTGTTAGCTACTTGAGCAGGATCATCAACAGTTGACCCATCGATATCAAGTGGACCAATCTGATTCATCCCCTTCCTTCTAGAGTTTACATAAGTAAAGAACTCTATGCTGTTTTTCTTTGCATCCCTTGCCAAAGATTTCTCGTAATCGGCCTTCGCCTGCCTAACCTCCTTTGTAACTTGGTTACAGATCAACTTGTATCTATCATAGGCTTCTGTGTCACGTGTTAATTTGTATGTATCCCATGCATTTTTCTTCTCTGCCATATGTCTCATTAGTTCATCTGACATCCATTTAGGCCTAAACCTTGAACAATATTTCTTAGTTGGTATGTAAAGCCTAGTAGCTTCCAAGATAAATTCTTTGAATGCTTCCCATTTTGAATTTGCTGTTGGTAACATCATCAGTTGGTCCCACTGTATAGAATTTAAGTACTGTCTCAGTCCATCATAGTTGCCTTTACGAAAGCAATAACCCTTCCCTTTACCCCTAATGGTAGTTACCTCTTTGAGTAAATCCCACTTCAGCACACTGTGATCACTGCCACCTAGTGGTTCATTTACCTGCAGATTCTTAATGCATGAAGAATCACTACTGATAATCAAATCAAGAGTATTACTCCCTCTAGTTGCCTCCCGAACATGCTGATATAGAAAACAATCATCCAATAAATCCACAAAAGCCTTGCTAGTGTGTGAGTGACCAGCCCCCAAATTCCAGTCAATATCTGGGAAATTAAAATCCCCCAATTATTAGACTCTCTGATTTACTGGCCCACTATTTCCCCGTACAGTTTCTTATTATACTCAGAGTCATTAGGCCTATAGCACACTCCTACTCTCAATTTTGATCTCCCAATGCTTATGTCACACCAAACTGACTCGAGACTGCACTGTCCAGCAATGTCGACTGGCTTCACTTCCTTGGATTTTATGTATTTCTTAACTAATAGCATAACCCCTCCTCCCTTCCTACCCTGTCTATCCTTTCTGTAGACATTGTACTCCCCAAATTCCAGTTCTGCATTCCTTATATCTGTGTGACACCACGTCTCTGAAATCCCCACAATATCTGCCTTTGATGTTTTGAGCAATACCTCAAATTCATCAAATTTATTTACTAAACTCCTAGCATTGGTGTACACGCAAGTATACATGCACCTGTTCTTTTTCTTAGCTACCCTAACACAACCTATGTGTTTATTTGTACCCCAATGATTTCCAGCAGTCTCTGAACTATCCTGCATCTTCTTTTCCAGGCTGCGGCTCATTCCAATAGAAGCAGTGCAAGAATCACTTTCACCTCTGCCAGTGGCTACTGTTAATCTATTTGTCCTTGTATCCCCCCAATCTAGCAGTTTTCTGACCCACCTAACACTGCCTCGATAGCATCAGCAAACATTCTTGCACCCTTTCTATTTAAGTGTATCCCATCCCTGTAGAAGCAGTCTCTCCTGTTAACAAGCGCAGACCAGGCTGAAAAAAAATTCTACCCCTTGAACCCTGCACAATCCTTCCAGGGCCGAATTGATCGACAGGGCTCTCATCATATACTCCCTCCTATCATGTCTGGGCAGAATTGCAGATACTTTCAAATTCAACCCTAATTCACGGCTTTTTTTCAACAGTGACCTGTACTTGTTAAGTAATTCCGCCGGTCTCCTACTCTTAATATCATTAGTGCCAACGTGTACAACTATATCACCTTTTGTGCTCTTAAAAGATGATATCTGATCTACAACGTCATCAACCTTTGCCCCTGGCAGACATACCCTGGTCCTGTTCCACCTATCCTTTTTACAAAGCATGTTTCCCATTTCCCTGACAATAGGAGTCACCGACAACTACTAGTTCCTTTGGGACCAGCGCATTCTGCCTTGGGGGGCTGCCTCTGTGTTGCACAATGACCAAGTGCAAGCTCTGGCATTGGTGTGGGCAGCTGAGAGCTTGATGGGCCCCTCACTTTTATTGCTTCGAGGGCATCCACCCTGTCCTTCAAGCTCCCATAATGCTGAGTTTTCGCCTGATTTCCTTGCATCGCACGCACACACAAAGACATCCCCCATGGCAGTATCATGTCCCGTACCTGACTGCTCCACAAACATCAAGCAATTAGTGCATTTTAATAGGCTGTGATTCAGAGGGCAACTGCCCCCCTCAGTTCTCCCCTGAGCCACAGCACTCCCATTAGCTTGAGCTTTTGCTTTGCTGCTCTAGTCAGAGTCATGATTTCGATTTAATTTCAATAAAATTTCATTTTCAGTACAAAATTAAAACCCTAAACTCATATCTCAACACAGTTATAACTCTATATTTATGTTTCAGTATCGAGTGGTATCTACGAAATCCCTTTATATAACTTCCGTATCAAGTTAAGTATTAATTATTTATTTTTTACTAATTATTTATGTTACGTAACCCAAGTCGTTATATGTATAGTTAAAAGTGCAATTTAATTGACAATGAAGTTCAACAAGATTAATTATCTGATTAATTGACAATATTATGTACTATACTATCTATTTCGAGATATTTTGTATCGCGTAGCAATGGCGGCTATTTACGAATGGTAAACACGTGGATTTGATACCCTTTCCGATATTAAGTAATACCTACAAAATCTCTATCTAAGTTACTTTTTAGCATTAGCATTAGTAGAGGCATTTGATGCAAGAAAGCAAGCTTATGCCGCATCAGCCAAAAAAAAAAAAAAAAAAAAAACCCACTTCCACTTCACCCCTCTGTTCGTTCAAAATACCTGTCCAGCTGAGCCTTAAACTTATTTAGGCTATCAACCTCCACTAGAAGGGATGGAAGTCTGTTCCACCAACCAACCACCCGCTGGCTAAAGGCAAATTTCCGCACGTCTATCCTACATCTGTCTTTCCTCAATTTGAATTTATGCCCTCTCAGGTGATTTTTCTGAGCTAGAGGAAGAATCCCATCAGCATTGAGCATGCTTAAACCATTCAAGGCTTTATACACCTCTATCAGATCACCTCGCTGGTGCCTAGTCTCCAGACACTGTAATTTGAAAAACTTAAGCCTTTCTTCATAAGAGCACCCCTTTGTTCCATTCACTAATCTTGTTGCCCTTCTCTGTACTCGTTCCAGCAGCTCTACATCCTTCTTGAAATGAGGCCTCCAGACCTGTATACAGTACTCTAGGTGTGGCCTGACCATTGCCTTATACAATGGAATAATCACCTCCTTATCCCTGCTGGAAAAATTCCTGTATATCATTGACAATACTCCATGAGCTACTCTTGCAGCCCGTCTGCACTGCTCAGAGAACTTCATATCTGCCTGCACAATCACCCCCAAGTCCCTTTCATTCTCTACCACTGTCAGTGTAGTACCACAGAGTTGATACGTTGCTCTGGGGTTGCTGTTTCCCATGTGTAGTACTTTACATTTGTCAATGTTAAACTTCATTTGCCACCTCTCAGCCCATCTGCTCAACCTTTCCAGATCCTGTTGCAGCAGCATAGTGTCAGTAGTGTCCTTGACAACCCTGCCAACCTTTGTATCATCTGCAAACTTGGACATTAAGCTTGATATACCATCATCAATATCATTTATAAATACAGAAAACAATAATGGACCCAACACTGAGCCCTGAGGGACTCCACTAATAACATTAGTCCACGATGAGCAGTGTCCATTGATTACCACTCTCTGTCTTCTCCCCCTCAACCACCCCTTTATCCATAGCAGCAATTTGCCTCCAATGTCACACTGCTCCAATTTGTGTAGCAGTCTTCCATGTGCAACAGTATCAAAAGCCTTTCTCAGATCCAAGTATATAATATCAAAGTTATTCCCTGCATCCAGTTCTTTTGTGACTGCATCATAGTATCCAATCAAGTTGGTCAGGCAAGACTTCCCCTTAACAAAACCATGCTGTGTCTGAGCTATAACTGAAGTCTTGTCTAAATGATCCTGCAGTGCTTCTTTAACCAGTGCCTCCATTAATTTTCCTGGAACAGAAGTTAAGCTCACAGGTCTATAATTACTTGTGTCAGCCTTTGATCCTCCTTTGTGAATTGGGGTCACATTTGCACATTTCCAGTCTATGGGTACCTCCCCTGAGTCCAAGGAAGCTCTCATAATTATGGCTAAGGGTTTGCTTACTTCCTTTGCTGCCTCCTTTAATATAACTGGATAGATCCCATCCACCCTGGGTGCCTTTCTTGTGTTTATCTTCAACAGTTTCTCCTCCACTTTACTCCCAGTTATTTCAAGATTCTGTAGCTTACTGCTAGAGTTGAATACACCTCTGGCATTCCCCTTGCTGAATAACTCCTCATGTGTGAATGTCGATGCAAAATATTCATTTAGTTTGTTAGCTACCTGAGCAGGATCATCAACAGTTGACCCATCAATATCAAGTGGACCAATCTGATTCATCCCCTTCCTTCTAGAGTTTACATAAGTAAAGAACTCTGCTGTTTTTCTTTGCATCCCTTGCCAAGGATTTCTCGTAATCTGCCTTCGCCTGCCTAACCTCCTTTGTAACTTGGTTGCATATCAAGTTGTATCTATCATAGGCTTCTGTGTCATGTGTTAATTTGTAAGTATCCCATGCATTTTTCTTCTCTGCCATATGCCTCATTAGTTCATCTGACATCCATTTGGGCCTAAACCTTGAACAATATTTCTTAGTTGGTATGTAAAGCCTAGTAGCTTCCAAGATAAGTTCTTTGAATGCTTCCCATTTTGAATTTGCTGTTGGTAACATCATCAGTTGGTCCCACTGTATAGAATTTAAATACTGTCTCAGTCCATCGTAGTCGCCTTTACGGAAGCAATAACCCTTCCCTTTACCCCTAATGGTAGTTACCTCTTTCAGTAACTCCCACTTCAGCACACTGTGATCACTGCCACCTAGTGGTTCATTTATCTGCAGATTCTTAATGCATGAAGAATCACTGCTGATAATCAAATCAAGAGTATTACTCCCTCTAGTTGCCTCCCGAACATGCTGATGTAGAAAACAATCATCCAATAAATCCACAAAAGCCCTGCTAGTGTGTGAGTAACCAGCCCCCAAATTCCAGTCAATATCTGGGAAATTAAAATCTCCCATTATAAGACTCTCTGATTTACTGGCCCACTCTATTTCCCTGTACAGTTCCTTATTATACTCATCAGAGTCATTAGGCCTATAGCACACTCCTACTCTCAATTTTGATCTCCCAATGCTTATGTCACACCAAACTGACTCAACACTGCACTGTCCAGCGATGTCGACTGGCTTCACTTCCTTGGTTTTTATGTGTTTCTTTTCTTAACTAATAGCATAACCCCTCCCCCCTTCCTATCCTGTCTATCCTTTCTGTAGACGTTGTACTCTCCAAATTCCAGTTCTGCATCCCTTATATCTGTGTGACACCACGTCTCTGATATCCCAACAATATCTGCCTTTGATGTTTTGAGCAATACCATTTGAGCAAATTCATCAAATTTATTTACTAAACTCCTAGCATTGGTGTACACGCAAGTATACCTGCACCTGTGTCTATTCTTAGCTACCCTAACACAACCCATGTGTTTACGTGTACCGCAATGGCTCCCAGCAGTCTCTGAAATACCATGCATCTTGTTTTTCAGGATTCTGCTCATTCTAATAGAAGCAGTGCAAAAATCTCTTTCACCTCTGCCAGTTGCTACTGTCAATCTATTGGTCTTTGTCTCCCCCCAAGCTAGCAGTTTTCCGACCCACCTAACACTGCCTCGATAGCATCAGCAAATATTCTTGCACCCTTTCTATTTAAGTGTATTCCATCCCTGTAGAAGCAATCTCTCCTGTTAA
Organism: Mastigoproctus giganteus; assembly: GCF_048544385.1. NCBI lineage: Eukaryota > Metazoa > Arthropoda > Arachnida > Uropygi > Thelyphonidae > Mastigoproctus > Mastigoproctus giganteus. The sequence continues at coordinate 182,985,738 of NC_143584.1, read as the reverse complement.
CAAGTACAGTCCCGGCTGAAAAAAATTCTACCCCTTGAGCCTTGCACAATCTTTCCAGGGCCGAATTGATCGACAAGGCTCTCATCATATACTCCCTCCTATCGTGTCTGGGCAGAATTGCAGACACTTTCAAATTCAACCCTAATTCTCTGCTTTTGTTCAACAGTGACCTGTACTTGTTAAGTAATTCTACCGGTCTCCTACTCTTATTATTAGTGCCAACGTGTACAACTATATCACCTTTTGTGCCCTTAAAAGATGATATTCGCTCTACAACGTCATCAACCTTTGCCCCTGGCAGACATACCCTGGTCCTGTTCCACCTATCTTTTTTACAAAGCATGTTCCCCGTTTCCCTGACAATAGAGTCACCAACAACTACTAGTTCCTTCGGGACCAGCGCATTCTGCCTTGGGGGTTGTCTCTGTGTCACGCGATGCCCAAGTGCAAGCTCTGGCGTTGATGTGGGCAGCTGAGAGCTTGATGGGCCCCTCAATTTAGTTCCTTCGAGGGCATCCACCCTGTCCTTCAAGCTCTCATATAGGCCCACAAGAACGCCGAGTTGTTGCCTGATATCGATACACTCCTTGCATCGCGCACACACAAAGACATCCCCCTTGGCAGTATCATGTCCCGTACCCGATTGCTCTGCAAACATCAAGCAAACAGTGCATTTTATAAGGCTGTGAGTCAGAGGACAACTGACCCCCTCAGTTCTGCTCTGAGCCACAGCGCTTCCATTAGCTTGAGCCTTTTGCTTTGCTGCTCTGGTCTGAGTCATACTGCTCTGGTCTGAGTCATACTTTAATCTAATATCGTAAATAAGAATATAAAACTACTCTTGAAAATAAGTTAATATTTTCTAGAGTAGTATGATCAAATCACTTTACGATGGACTCTCCAAAATAAAATACCATTCACTATGATATGTAGAAGCGCTGGTTATTGTGATCACGTTTATAAAATGAATTTTAATTGTATTAAATGGCTATTCTAATAAGCAAAAATAGGAGAAATATTATCCACAGGCTATGAAAGTAAAGATACAGGGCACAGATTTACACTTTACTTCCTCCAATTAACAAAATTAAATGATGCATGAAAATCAAAAAAATATTTCCCACAGGTTAGCAAAATAAAAATAAATTTACGCTTTATTAATAGTGTAATTAATTGATCTTGCTGTTCACTGACATTTTTTTTTTTTTTGTCATAAAATTTAAAACAGTAAGAAAATAAGCAATCAATAACAAAGAACATTGAATGCACAAATTGCAACTAACACGATATGCGCAAATGAGATACAGAGTAAAAACTTTACGAAGCTCAAAAAATAGAAATGAAGAGAAGATTCTGAAAATTTATGTTTATATGATTGAAGATTTCAGTGAAGGGGAACTCATTTCACCATAATACCATAACGTAAAAACCGTAACAGAATTCCAGAATTGGTATTATCGCAAATGCAATAAGATCAAGTTTGCTACCCATTTATAATAGATTGCACTAACAGAAAAGCCCAATAAACCAGAAACTAATTGTTTTATGGTAGTGACCTCCAGAAATCTGCTTTATAAAAATATCATGAAGGCATTCAAAATTGATTCTTATAACCAAACATAGCAACAGCTTTGTGATTTGTATGTATTTACGAGTTGTACATAAGTTGTTTGTACATAAGTGGAGGAGTGCTTGTACTGTCAAGCTTTATTTTGAATTTATTTAACAAAAGTAGTAGCAAATGATGCAAGGAAATTATACAGAATCACCATAAAAAAAAAAACTTCCCACACCACATCTGCCCATCCCCTCTAATAATGTGTCTAGTTTTTCCTTAAATTTATTCTAACCATTCACCTCCAACAACACACACCCAGATATGGAAGTTTATTCCAACAATCACTCTCTGGCTGAAATAAAGTTTCAGTGCATCTATCCTACAACCATCCTTTTTCAATTTAAATTTATGTCCCATTATGTATGTTGTCCAAGCAAGAGATAGAATGCCAGCCACATCTGATTTACTCAATCCACTTAAGGTCTTATGCACTTCAATTGCAGGTGTCTGTTTCCAGACACTGCAATTTTCAAAACTGAGGTCTTTCTTGGTAAGGGAACCTTTTGCATTCCTTACTAATTGTATTGTGCTTCTCTATACCTGTTCCAACAGATCCATATCCTTCCTAAAATGAGGCTTCTAGACCTGTACACAGTAATCAAGATGCGGCCTAACTATATGATGGGACATTCATCACCTCCTTGTCCCTGCTGGACAAGTTACTACATATTGTCCAAACCCCATTGACTCTTCTAGCATCTTGCCTATGCTGCTCATTTATAAGCATAAACCTCTTCTTTTTTTTTTTTCTTTTAAATGTCTACTTTCTATCCCTTCTGCCAAGAAGCAGAAGTCTTTTAAATGATGAATCTGGCTGTGAGAATCATAGCCAAATCCATCGTTCAAAAGACCAGAGTCCATCATTGATTCAATGAAGGATTAAAGTAAGATTACCTTGCCCACTATTCACCTTGCTTGTCCTAATTACTGGTACAGG